>NW_028159581.1:0-55357 GCF_964263955.1 Coregonus lavaretus
AGGGAGATTTCTAGAGTGTGGAGAGAGGAAGAAAGAGAGAGAGAAGGAAGGAAAAAACACAGTCAGGCAGAGAGGAAGGAGAAATAGAGGGAGGCCGTGTGAAAGGAGAGGAGAGAGAGGTGTATGCAGTGTGAAGACAGAGAAAGAGAGAGACTATGTGAGGTAGAGAGGTTAACTTGGCCTTACTACTCAAACATGGTCCTTCTATAGCTGTGACATACCAAGATGGGAAGGTTAACACAGTATGAATATACACACACACCATGGACACAAAACCATGGACACAAACCATGCACACACACCATGGACACACACCATGGACACACACACCCTGGACACACACCATGGACACACACACCATGGACACACACCATGAACACACACTGTGGACACACACTATAGCAGGACATCATACATAAAACATGTCTAGAGACACAACATTAGTAGTGGATTGAAGCATAAACAGACATACACTGTGGATACACACACACACACACACACACACACACACACACACACACACACACACACACACACACACACACACACACACACACACACACACTGTGGACACACATTGGCAGGACAGTGTAATACATAAAACATGTCCAGAGACAGACAGGCAGAGAGACCAGGTTAAGGGATGGACAGAGAAGAAAGGCCAGGTTAAGGATGGACAGAGGAGAGAGACCAGGTTAAGGATGGACAGAGGAGAGAGACCAGGTTAAGGATGGACAGAGGAGAGAGACCAGGTTAAGGGATGGACAGAGAAGAGAGGCCAGGTTAAGGATGGACAGAGGAGAGAGACCAGGTTAAGGGATGGACAGAGGAGAGAGACCAGGTTAAGGATGGACAGAGGAGAGAGACCAGGTTAAGGATGGACAGAGGAGAGAGACCAGGTTAAGGATGGACAGAGGAGAGAGACCAGGTTAAGGATGGACAGAGGAGAGAGACCAGGTTAAGGGATGGACAGAGGAGAGAGACCAGGTTAAGGGATGGACAGAGGAGAGAGACCAGGTTAAGGGATGGACAGAGGAGAGAGACCAGGTTAAGGGATGGACAGAGGAGAGAGACCAGGTTAAGGATGGACAGAGGAGAGAGAGGAGTGTGTATGATAATGACAGAGGAGAGAGAGGAGTGTGTATGATAATGACAGAGGAGATAGAGGAGTGTGTATGATAATGACAGAGGAGAGAGAGGAGTTTGTATGGTAATGACAGAGGAGATAGTGGAGTGTGTATGATAATGACAGAGGAGATAGAGGAGTGTGTATGATAATGACAGGGGAGATAGAGGAGTGTGTATGATAATGACAGAGGAGATAGAGGAGTGTGTATGATAATGACAGAGGAGAGAGAGGAGTGTGTATGATAATGACAGAGAGAGAGGAGTGTGTATGATAATGACAGAGGAGAGAGAGGAGTGTGTATGATAATGACAGAGGAGAGAGAGGAGTGTGTATGATAAGGACAGAGGAGATAGAGGAGTGTGTATGATAAGGACAGAGGAGATAGAGGAGTGTGTATGATAAGGACAGAGGAGATAGAGGAGTGTGTATGATAAGGACAGAGGAGAGAGAGGAGTGTGTATGGTAATGACAGAGGAGATAGAGGAGTGTGTATGATAATGACAGAGGAGAGAGAGGAGTGTGAGGAGATAGAGGAGTGTGTATGGTAATGACAGAGGAGATAGAGGAGTGTGTATGATAATGACAGAGGAGAGAGAGGAGTGTGTATGATAATGACAGAAGCAGTAATGAGAAAGAGAAGAGAGAGAGAAAAGTAGGGAATATGTTAAGAGGGATGGAGACAGAGGGAAAGAGAGGGAAAGCTTCCTAAGGCTGACAGAGTAGTGAGTCCTGTTTAGGAGAGGAAAGGGTGAGCAGGCTGAAAAGGCAGAGAGGGCTGAAATGAGGAAACTGTGATTGAGATGAAATAATTAGAAAGGCCTACTTGCAGAATTAATAGAAATATGCAAATCCACTTAATTTTTATTTGATTTGCTCCGCCGCTTTCATATCACGCTACCCCTTCCTCTGTCAATCTCACTCTCTCTGTTGCTCTCCCTCATTGTCTCTCTCTCTCCATCGCTCTTTCTCCCCTTCCTCTTTCAATCTTATTACTCACAATCTCACTCACTCTTCCTCTCTCTCTCTCTTTTGCTCTCTCTCTCTCTCTCTCTCTCCATCTCTCTCTCTCTCCATCTCTCTCTCTCTCTCTCTCCCTCTCTCCATCTCTCTCTCTCCATCTCTCTCTCTCTCTCTCTCTCTCTCTCTCCCCCCCCTCTCTCTCTCTCTCTCTCTCTCCCTCTCTCATTCTCCTTATTAAAGCAGTGTTCATTTTAATATACTGAAGTTAATATACTGTAGGTATGTCAGCTCAATTACTCAATATCTTTACATCCTAGTGGCACTGAGTAAGTCTGTGTGTTTGTGTGAGTGAGTGAGTGAGTGAGTGAGTGAGTGAGTGAGTGAGTGAATGAGTGCGTGCGTGCGTGCAGGGATTATGGATTATACAATTCACCATAGAGAAAGACAGCTGTCCTTCCTAATGACAATCTGTCACTGCTCTCTTTGTCACATCTCTTGCCTCTTCACATCCCTCGCTTTTCTCTTTTCATGGACATCCAACTTTCTGTGTCAACTCCCCTCCTCTTAACGCTCCATACAGATGCATCATTCCAGGGGAATAGGCCCTTCTCCCACCAAGGTGACCCTACCTCCCACGCAACCACTCAAAAATACTGCCACATATTTCACTGCAAAACAACACAAGGTATGTACAGCTGCCTGCAACAAACAGCCTGATCTATCTCCTGCCCTCTTTTTTCTCCCTTGATTTAGCCTCTTCTCCATCTCCATCTGCCTTAGGCTGTTATATCCATCTGCCTCAGGCTGTTTGGATTAATTAATAGTGAGAAAAGCACTGCTATATTTATATTTGGGCCAGTGAAAGGTTGCTGGTTCGAATCCCTGAGCCGACTAGGTTAAAAATATTTTGATGTGCCCTTGAGCAAGGCACTTAAACCCTAATTGCTCCAGGGTCGCTGTCAATAATGGCTGATCCCTGCCGTGACCCCACTCTCCGAGGGTGTCTCAGGGGATATGCAAAAATACTCATTTCCAAATCACATGTGTATAACACACACTTGTACATGTGTGAAATAGGACAAATGTCAGTACCTACATAAGTAATAAGTCTCTTATCAATGCACTCACACGCTGAGAAAAACACATAAATACACACAGTCAGGCACACACAGTACACACAAACCATGTCATTCTGACTCATTGTTGTGATGTGGCGGGATGGTTCCTATCATTTCCCTTTAGTCTAAAGTATAGGAGATTCCTCTGAGGGGAGGTAATGATAGTGATTACACACCTCTACCTGTGTTAGCCAATCACACTGCTCAGCTGGGCACCTCACATCACTCACATCCTCACCCACACCCCCAGGCATTGTCATACACACTTAGCTACAAACACACAAATCTATGTGTACACTAACACAAGCACTTACAAACATGCAGACACACAAACACAAACATACACAAATATCCTCCTAACCCTTTATCCCCAGCCAACTCCCCACACATCCATTGCCTAGCAACCTATCAGCAGATACTCTCACCTCTAGACCCCTGCCTCACGTCCTGAATGGCAGCCAATCAGGTGAGCCACTCCCCTGGGGGATACCACTGTGATCAAAAGGTAGGGATGGGGGACCGGGAGCTTGTGCTGCAGATACGGTCAAACACTGAAAATGTCAGTCTCTCTCTCTCTCTCTCTCTCTCTCTCTCTCTCTCTCTCTCTCTCTCTCTCTCTCTCTCTCTCTCTCTCTCTCTCTCTCTCTCTCTCTCTCTCTCTCTCTCTCTCTCTCTCTCTCTCTCTCTCTCTCTCTCTCTCTCTCTCTCTCCGTCCACCTCAGCTGTCTTCTCTGTGCCTCAGCTGTCTTCTCCATCATCTAAATTTCCCCCTGGTGTGCTCTGCTTTTTCGCCTCATCACTTTGCTACCCCCCTTCCTCCCTCAGTCACACTGTCTCACAGTCTTTCCCTCTCTGACTCTCTCTCCTGCGCTCTCCTTCACCTTGCTCCCACTCTCCTCTATATTTCTCTTCTCCTCATCTCTAACACTGTCACACGCTTTCTATCAGACACCCCGTCTCTCTCTTCATATCTCTCTCCGTCACCATCTCTCTCTCTTTCTCTCTTCATCTCTCTCTCCCTCTCTCCCTCCGTCATTAGTATGTTGTCTGTGTCCTGTAGTGATTGCGGTGAGCGTTGGGCCAGAGTTCAGGGAGAGGACAGGAGGAGGGAAGCATACACACACACCCACTACCACACCCAGACAGACCACACCCTCTGCACTGGCACTAATACAATAGTATAGTCATAGTAATGGTCTGCTGAGTCAGGTGTAGACTCTCTATCTCTGTATCACTTTATCTGTTTAGAATTGGTCTCTATCTCACTTGCTCTCTGTCACTCACACACACGCACACACATCTATCAGGAGAGATGATGATGTTTTCTCCCTCAGGCCTAAAGAGCCCCATATGAGCCGACCCCCTGTAGTTTCTGCTGGCTCTGATCTAACACACTGACACACAGAGAGAGGCCTGGTGTGTGTGTGTGTGTG
The DNA here is from genome assembly GCF_964263955.1 of Coregonus lavaretus. Classification (NCBI taxonomy): domain Eukaryota; kingdom Metazoa; phylum Chordata; class Actinopteri; order Salmoniformes; family Salmonidae; genus Coregonus; species Coregonus lavaretus. The sequence continues at coordinate 4,641 of NW_028159581.1, forward strand.
TGTGTGTGTGTGTGTGTGTGTGTGTGTGTGTGTGTGTGTGCGTGTGTGTGTGTGTGTGTGTGTGTGAGAGAGAGAGAGAGAGAGAGAGAGATGTGTGTATGAAAGTCCCTGAGTCCCACAGTGCCTAAGACATCATGCAGTCTCATGCAGCCTCACTATGACACCTCATACGCCAACAGAGCCGATCCCTGCTGTCAGGGTAGGACAGGAGGAGGGAGGGAGGGGAGCGACAGATAAAACAGTAGAGAGAAAGGGAGAGAGGAGCGACAGATAAAAGGGGAGAGAGAGAGAAGGGAGCAGGGTGAATCAGAGAGAGGCGTGTAGAGAAGTTGACGGAGGTAGGGATCGACAGAGATCGAGAGAATGAGACAGAGAAAGAGAGAAAGAGATCAACAGAGAGGGTAAGAACAAGAGAAAGAGGGGATAGCCAGGGCAATTAGAGAAAGAGAGGAAGAGACAGTCATGGAAAGATAGCACTTATCTGGACCCCTCTGGGGGAAGGAGAGAAATGGAGAGAACGTGAGATGAGGCGGAGTAGACCATTGAGCGCGTCATTCATTCCCATTGCTTTTAGCTCTGTGAGAAGTGTTTTGGCAACAATGGAATCATCAGGCTCTCAGCGAGATCTGAATGGGACCCTGAGAAAGGAGAGGGGGATGGAGAGGCAGACAGAGAGATAGAGAGAGGGTGTGGAGTGCCACAGATTGAGGTAAAGGAGGGGAGAGGGGGAAGAGAGAGGAGGCAGGAGCATGTAGGCCTCTGTGATGAAGAGGATTCATTTTGTTGAGGGCCATCCATTCTGAATGGAGGCCCAGTGGGAGAGGATTATGTGTCAACTTTTGGTGTCACAAAGATTAGTTACTGTCTATTCACAATCCACAGAGACAAAGGGACAGCCAGAGAACATAAGTGTGTGTGTGTATGTTGTGTGTGTGCTTCCATGCGTGTATGTGGTGTACGTGCAAGTGGTGTGTGTGCGTGAGAGCGATTGTGTGTGTAGGTGGGCGGTGGGTGTTTTGTGTTGCTGAGAGAGAGCTTTCTGAACAGGCATCATAAAGACCAACATTTTCTGCAATTTATTTATTTTTATTCTATGGCCACTGATGTCATTGTGGAATGAGAGTATTGTGCAAGCACAATGTTGAACATACACATCACGCCGAGCATCCTGGAATCCACACATTCTTTACATGCCCCAGTCTCATAATTACTGCCCACTCTCCCTCTTTCTGTCTGTGTTGATTATTTGCCATTTAAGCCCACGTCTGTCTTCTGTCGCCTGTCCGCCCATCGCTCTCTCTCGCTCTCCTCTCTTTCTCTCTCCTCTCTTCCTTCTGAACAAACACTAAGGTCATTGTACAGTGTGAAATAACTGCAGACAAAAGATGTTTGTTTTTTTCATGTCTTTCTCCCTCTATTGTCTGGCTCCCCCTCCTCATTATTGTCTCTCTGCAGTGTAGGAAACAGCATAGGACAATAGCAGCCTAATGAGTAGAGTGCCCCCCCTCGACCCCTCAGGCAGGGAGGTGTAATTGCAGTAAACTCCGCTAATGGCTGCTTGGCTAATAATAACATTGGCAGCAGCAGTACTATAGCATTCAGGCCATTAGCACGCAGCCTTCACACACTGTCCTGGGCTTTTAGGAGGCTAAAAGAGGAACCAACAAAAAGCGTATTTACCAGCTAAAGACCACAGACGATAAGTAGCTAGGGAGAAAGAAAGGTACTGCTTTTGGTGACATTGGGTTGTTCCTTTTAAACAGTGTGCTGGGAATAAAAGCCATTTACCATAATCACTGTAAAAGAATGGCACCCTATTTCAGTGTCAGTCATATGAGGGTAGGACAGGTATAGAGGGTTTGTCAAATCCATGCTTTAAAACAGGCCATGATTTTAAAAATGTGGGGTTGCTTTTTGTTTATCCCTAAATACCTGTTCTGGGGTGAGGGCAGAGGTAGTGGTTTTTGTTTATACCCAATGTCTGTTATAGGGTGGAGGTGGGGTAATGGTGATCTGATGTCTGTTATAGGGTGGAGGTGGGGTAATGGTGATCTGATGTCTGTTATAGGGTGGAGGTGGGGTAATGGTGTTCTGATGTCTGTTATAGGGGTGATAGTGATGGTTATAGTGTGTGTGAGGCTGAGACCTGATAAAGAGGAGACAGCAGGTGGGGATGAGATGGCTCTAGGGATGGTTATTTTATGATGCCTTCACCTACAGGCATCAAACTGGAACCTCGATAAGAGTGTGTGCGTGTGTGTGTCTGATAGTTTTGAAGTGTGTCGAGTGGTTGTGTTTGACACTGCGTTTGGAGTGGCGAGAGAACATTTCTCGCTGTGAGCAATCTGGAGCCGGCCGCACTCCTCCTCTCTTCTCTTGTCTCAAATGGCAATTTGTAAAACAGGGACCGCCGCTAGCCTCTCCCTCACTCCATGGCCCTGCACCTCTCTCTCTCTCTCTCTCTCTCTCTCTCTCTCTCTCTCTCTCTCTCTCTCTCTCTCTCTCTCTCTCTCTCTCTCTCTCTCTGCACTCTCTCTCTGCACTCTCTTCTCTCCATCTCATTTAGCCTGCTCCCTCTCTCTTTTCCTCTTCTCCTCCTGTTATCACCTCCCATTCCTCCTCTACTCACTCACAGAATGAGAAAGGGAATAAAGCTGGCGTGAAAGATGGAGAAAGGGATGACGGAAGGTCATGGAGCTCCAGAGTAGAGGAGAGGAGAGGGGGGTGCTAAATGGAGGAGAATAGAGAGGTGAAGGACAGAAAGGAGCAAAAAATAAATAATTAGATGAAAGGGGTTGATCTACACACACTTTAAACCCGCTATGCTCCTTTGAGACCTCTCTTTCAAAGTCACTGAGATCGCTTCTTCTAGCCAACTGGGCATTTTTATACATGACCCTAAGCATGATGGGATGTTCATTTCTTAATTAACTCAGGAACCACACCCGTGTGGAAGCACCTGCCTTCAATATACACTACATGACCAAAAGTATGTGGACAACTGCTTGTCAAACATCTCATTCCAAAATCATGGGCATTAATATGGAGTTGGTCCCCCCTTTGCTGCTATAAAAGCCTCCACTCTTCTGGGAAGGCTTTCCACTAGATGTTGGAACATCGCTGCGGGGACTTGCTTTCATTCAGCCACAAGCGCATTAGTGAGGTTGGGCACTGATGTTGGGCGATTAGTCCTGGCTCGCAGTCGACGTTCCAATTCATCCCAAAGGTGTTCGATGAGGTTGAGGTCAGGGCTCTGTGCAGGCCAGTCAAGTTCATCCACACCAATCTCGACAAACTATTTCTGTATGGACCTCGCTTTGTGCACGGGGGCATTGTCAAACTGAAACAGGAAAGGGCCTTCCCTAAACTGTTGCCACAAAGTTGGAAGCACAGAATCGTCTAGAGTGTCATTGTATGCTGTAGTGTTAAGATTTCCCTTCACTGGAACTAAGGGGCCTAGCCCGAACCATGAAAAACAGCCCCAGACCATTATTTCTCCTCCACCAAACTTTACAGTTGGCACTATGCATTTGGGCAGGTAGCGTTCTCCTGGCATCCGCTAAACCCAGATTCGTCTGTCAGACTGCCAGATGGTGAAGCGTGATTCATCACTCCAGAGAACGCATTTCCACTGCTCCCGAGTCCAATGGCGACGAGCTTTACACCACTCCAGCCGACGCATTGCGCATGGTGATCTTAGGCTTGTGTGCGGCTGCTCAGCCATGAAAACCCATTTCATTAAGCTCCTGATGAACAGTTATTGTGCTGACGTTGCTTCCAGAGGCAGTTTGGAACACGGTAGTGAGTGTTGCAACTGAGGACAGACAATTTTTACGCGCTACGCATTTCAGCACTCGGCAGTCCCGTTCTGTGAGCTTGTGTGGCCTACCACTTCGCGGCTGAGCCGCTATTGCCCATAGACATTTCCACTTCACAACAACAGCACTTACAGTTGACCGGGCAGCTCTAGTAGGGCAAACATTTGATGGACTGACTTGTTGGAAAGGTGGCATCCTATGACGGTGCCACATTGAAAGTCACTGAGCTCTAAGGCCATTCTACAGCCAATGTTTGTCTATGGAGATTGCATGGCTGTGTGCCCGATTTTATACACCTGTCAGCCGAATCCACTAATTTGAAGGGGTGTCCAAATACTTTTGTATATATAGTATACTTTGTATCCCTCATTTACTCAAGTGTTTCCTTTATTTTGGCAGTTACCCAATATTCTACTATCAACCTACACACTCTTGTATCTCTGTCAAAGCCTATGGTCCATTATATCATTCACCATCCCCATCGTCCAATCTCTCGTCCTCCTTCATCACTTTTCTAATATCACTCTTTCCATCTCCCTCGCTCTCCACCCCTCCCCTCCACTTGTGTTCTTCCGTTTCACATCACTGGGGGTCGCCATGACAACGTCACCCTGACAACCAGCCCTCCTCCCAAGGTTCCGCTCATCTGCATCTCATTTGCATGTTGTCAGAGCGACCAGCGGCATTTGACTTTGACAACAGAGGGACTGGTGTGACCCTGTCCGGCATGCTTTCTCTTCAGTCCTCAACCGTTCTCACCCGTCCTCACCCCCTGGCTTCTGGCTGTTCACCCCCCAGCTAGACTCTCAATCCCTCCTCCTGTCTCCCCCTCCCTCTCTCTTTTCCTCTCTCACACTTTCTCTTGCGCTGTACCTGTCCATTTCTAGACCTCCATCTAGGGCTGGGTTATATATCAATTTAATTGGATTAATTTGAATTCATGTTTAAGTGCGATATTCAAAATGCCTGTATCGCAAGAATCAAGGTTTTGTTTATTTGTCGTTTTTATGAGTGTTTATGTCCGCTTGTTCTCATGTTGTCTTTTTGGTCTCATCGCCTTTGCTCCTTCTGCTGAGACTGTGCACCTTCCTATTTACACACACACACACCAAGCTCCTCCCCCACACACCAAGCCCCTCCCCCTGCCACTCACAACAACAAAGATGAGAGATCACTTCTTCCTCTCTGGCAAGCGGTATTTCAACTCGCTATTTGCATTTGAGATTTGGTCCTACAGAATCGGTCATATGGACACAAACACATTGAGACATTATTTTACTGTAATAGAGGAGAAGTTAACCTTTCTAACAATATCCTTTTTATGTCTCAACTCCTCAAATTGGGGGCAGAGCAGACACTACTAAAGCAGGAGTATCAATGAACATACCACTAGCAGCATTTTAGCCAAAGACTGTTATACTAGCTGTCTAGTCTGTGTTTTATAAATGCTCAATAAGCATAAAACACAATTATATAAGGAACTGGCAACTCGTTCTCATTCTGAGAAATATGGTAGGCCAATTTATTTCAACATCTGAATGAAGTGGACAGGCTAGCATGTTGATCAAACATTTGGAGACAGACAGAAGGGTGTGTTCATAACACGTCAACTGTTCTACCTTGTTAGTTAGCAAATAAATCCAAGTTGGATAAACTTGAAATATAAAGATTAGCTGGCTACTCACTAGCACGTGGGATTGTGCTTGAGAGATTTTTTATGAGACCTGTGTTCATTAATGCCTGCTACAAGAAGTTAGTCATTATTAGTGAATGTGCATTATGCATGGCTCTGATGATGTTTGTAACAAAAAGGGCATTTCTATAGACAGACTTGAAAGCCAGATCAGTGATTATTGCAAAAACTATTAAAATAATGTAATTATTTGTGGGTCTTATGGTTGTGGAAGGCTTACATTTAGCCTAGCTATAGTTTCACAAGTCTTGAATTCATTAGATTATTGCTGACTGTTTGAAATGCAGTGTATTTGACCTTTAATTGTACAACAAAGCCTGTATAGAGATCTAGATATATATTATGAATCGCTCATAATTAAGAAAACTAAATGTAGATATGATTCTTAGGCCATTTGGCCCAGCGCTACCACTGTCTGCCCCTCACTCCATCATTCTCCCATTCCCCCTCTTGGTCCCACCTGATTCCAAACCGCTGATTTCAAAACACTCACCATAAATAACACTCTTCCCCTCTCTCCTCCTTCTATCCATTTCCCCAGTATAGCTACATCTTTTCCATTCCATTTTTCGTTTATTTCCCACCTTTCTATCTCCTTCCCCCTTACACCCTGTGACTGTACCTTGTTCAATTACTTCCAACACATCCTCTCTCTTTAGACACAGAGCTGTCCATTCATTTCCCTATAACAGCAGATGATGGAGTTAATACATTTATATTCCATCTCCCTAATAATATAATAATAATAAATGACATTTGTAGAGCGCTTTTCATTTACAGATGTCAATCACAAAGCTCTTTACATTGAGAGCAACCATTAAGACACAGCAGAACTGGAGAGATGTCCTCAAGTAGCTGTGAAATTAAACACTTCTCTAGATTTGACGTTTTGGAAAAAAATTTAACTGGTTAATGAAACACAAAAGCAATGGATGGGGGTTTTAATTAAGTGAATTCTGCCACAAACACGATTAGCATTCCTCATTTGCTTCGCCACTCTGACAAATTACATGCCAGAATAAACAATATCACCAAGTCGCTTCCCATCTCCACATCCTCCAACAGCAAAACGGAAGATAAACGATGAATTAGAGACCGAAACTGTCCCTATATAGAACTGTCTGTTATGTTGTGATATTATCCAGAAATATTTAAGAGCAATGCGCAGCACGGAAGAGATAACTGTGTATGCAGCGAAAACAGAATTGTTCTGTGCTTTATTACCATAGAGGACACATGTGGCATGTCAAATAGGCAGAAATTGGATGTATTTCCAGTTATTACACACAGAATGTGTGTGTGTGTGTGTGTGTGTGTGTGTGTGTGTGTAGGAGAGGGGGTGGGGGGGGGGGGGGGCGGGGGTCAGTGTGTGCGTCACTAACCAGCACTGTCTCCCTCTATGGCTCCCAGTTGACATTTTAAAAGCTGGAGAGAGTAAGACAGAGCTAGCTTTATGAAAACGCACAAACCCTCGACACAGAGCGAGGGAGGCGGGGATAGGGACCAACAGAGAGAGGGAGAGGGGGACAGGGAAAGAGAGGAAGGGGCCATTTCATTGATATAAAATAGAGAGAAAGAAACAGGGGGATGGAGAAGAGAGGGAGACAGACTGGCTACTATTATACAGACAGAAGACAGACTGAGATAGAATAAAAAAGGTTAAAAAAAGGAAAATAAATCATTACAAACCCTTTACAGACATGCCCTTGAATGACCTCATCGGGACACACACAACATGACTAACAATGTAGGGTACAGAACAGTCCAGCTCCACTTTATAAATGTAGGGTGAAGAACACAGTACAGCTCCACATAATAGCCACTCGGACCGAAGTCCGGCTGAGTTAATGAAAAACACACAAAAGCATCAAGGCCCACTCCAGATTTGTAAGTGTAACTGCATGTCCAGTGTTCTGCGGTGACATGACAGCACAGACAGGAGAGAGTGAAAGGGATAGAGACTGAAAGATAGAAAAGATAGACCAATCAGTTATAATGATAGAGAAGAGGTAGAGAAAAGGATATGAAACAGATGAGAGATGGAGAGATGGAGATGGGAGGGTTTGTTAGAGAGATAGATGAAGGGAGGGTGGGAAGATATGATAGAGAGAGGGGGAGGGGGGTTCAGGGATACAATTCATGGAAAGATGAGGGAAGGATTGAGATTAATACAATGATTGATTGGTCGTGCTAAAGTCCCCCTCAAGGAAGAGTATTTTTTTATCACCTTCATATTTTTTCTCATTCAATTTCATTCCTCCCTCTGTCCTCCTCCTATCTTTCAATCTGTTCATCATTTTGCCAATACCCTCTCACATCACTCTCTTTCCATCTTTTTCTATCTGCATCTTTGTCTCTCTCTCTCTCTCTCTCCCACTCTTTCTCTTTCTCACTCACTCTCTCATCTCTCTCTCTCTCTCTCTCTCTCACCTCTCTCTCTCCAACCTCTTTCTCTTCCTCAAATTATTGGTAAACCTACAAAATTCTCTGACACATCTGTCTGTGTGTCTGTGTGTCTGTCTGTCTGCCACCCACCCAACAGACCTCTATCTAAACACTGAGTCCTCCTCTTCTCCCTCGCCATCCTCCTTTCCCCCAGGACGCAATTACTGTGTTCCCTTGGACTCCAACTAATTAGCTTAAAACTTCAACGAATAAATAAGGAATAAAGCGAGTGAGTGAGAGAGTGAGAGAGAGAGAGAGAGAGAGAGAGAGAGAGAGAGAGAGAGAGAGAGAGAGAGAGAGAGAGAGAGAGAGAGAGAGAGAGAGAGAGAGAGTGGGAGAGAGAGAAGGAAGAAGAGCTAAATACAGTGGGGAGAACAAGTATTTGATACACTGCTGATTTTTCAGGTTTTCCTACTTACAAAGCATGTAGAGGTCTGTAATTTTTATCATAGGTACACTTCAACTGTGAGAGACGGAATCTAAAACAAAAATCCAGAAAATCACATTGTATGATTTTTAAGTAATTAATTTGCATTTTATTGCATGACATAAGTATTTGATACATCAGAAAAGCAGAACTTAATATTTGGTACAGAAACCTTTGTTTGCAATTACAGAGATCATACGTTTCCTGTAGGTCTTGACCAGGTTTGCACACACTGCAGCAGGGATTTTGGCCCACTCCTCCATACAGACCTTCTCCAGATCCTTCAGGTTTAGGGGCTGTCGCTGGGCAATATGGACTTTCAGCTCCCTCCAAAGATTTTCTATTGGGTTCAGGTCTGGAGACTGGCTAGGCCACGCCAGGACCTTGAGATGCTTCTTACGGAGCCACTCCTTAGTTGCCCTGGCTGTGTGTTTCGGGTCGTTGTCATGCTGGAAGACCCAGCCACGACCCATCTTCAAAGCTCTTACTGAGGGAAGGAGGTTGTTGGCCAAGATCTCGCAATACATCCTCCCCTCAATACGGTGCAGTCGTCCTGTCCCCTTTGCAGAAAAGCATCCCCAAAGAATGATGTTTCCACCTCCATGCTTCACGGTTGGGATGGTGTTCTTGGGGTTGTACTCATCCTTCTTCTTCCTCCAAACACGGCGAGTGGAGTTTAGACCAAAAAGCTCAATGTTTGTCTCATCAGACCACATGACCTTCTCCCATTCCTCCTCTGGATCATCCAGATGGTCATTGGCAAACTTCAGACGGGCCTGGACTGGCTTGAGCAGGGGGACCTTGTGTGTGCTGCAGGATTTTAATCCATGACGGCGTAGTGTGTTACTTATGGTTTTCTTTGAGACTGTGGTCCCAGCTCTCTTCAGGTCATTGACCAGGTCCTGCCGTGTAGTTCTGAGCTGATCCCTCACCTTCCTCATGATCATTGATGCCCCACGAGGTGAGATCTTGCATGGAGCCCCAGACCGGGGGTGATTGACCGTCATCTTGAACTTCTTCCATTTTCTAATAATTGCGCCAACAGTTGTTGCCTTCTCACCAAGCTGCTTGCCTATTGTCCTGTAGCCCATCCCAGCCTTGTGCAGGTCTACAATTTTATCCCTGATGTCCTTACACAGCTCTCTGGTCTTGGCCATTGTGGAGAGGTTGGAGTCTGTTTGATTGAGTGTGTGGACAGGGGTCTTTTATACAGGTAACGAGTTCAAACAGGTGCAGTTAATACAGGTAATGAGTAGAGAACAGGAGAGCTTCTTAAAGAAAAACTCAGGTCTGTGAGAGCCGGAATTCTTACTGGTTGGTAGGTGATCAAATACTTATGTCATGCAATAAAATGCAAATTAATTACTTAAAAATCATGCAATGTGATTTTCTGGATTTTTGTTTTAGATTCCGTCTCTCACAGTTGAAGTGTACCTATGATAAAAATGACAGACCTCTACATGCTTTGTAAGTAGGAAAACCTGCAAAATCGGCAGTGTATCAAATACTTGTTCTCCCCACTGTATATATATGTGTATGCTAATCCGTGACGCAGACTTTTGAGTACAGATGGACAGAAGCCTGTCAGCGCTAGTAGCGTCTCCTCTCCTCGCTTTTCACACTGTGACACCCTCCCTCCCTCCCTCCCTCCCTCCCACCCACCCACCCTCCCACACACACACACACACACACACAAACAAACATTTAGTAAGGCATTGTTGGTGAGTACAAAAGGACCAAACAGGTCAGACGTAACACAGCTGCTAATGTTAGTCAGTCCTCATGAGTCACTTCTAACACTGTAATGATTCTTCTTAGGAAGATAAACACTACTTCCTCCAGCCAGCCAGACTGTGTTTCTGATTACAGCAGAAACTGAGCAATATATTACTGCCTGATTTGATTTTAGCAGCATGCAGCCCACGCTGCAAGCGTAAACCCCCACCGCTCCTACACACACACACAACTCCTACACACACTGCTTCTACACACACACACACGTAGCTCACGCTGCAAGCGTAAACCCCCACCGCTCCTACACACACACACACACACACACACACACACACACACTGCTCTGCTCCTACACACATATATATACACACACTGCTCTTACACACACACACACACACACACACACACAACTTTCCCTCATCTTTCCACAGGGTGCTGTTTCTTGGGGAGAATTACTGCGGTTTAGAGTGCTGATACCACTTTCAAACTGAATAACAGCCACACACACACACACACACACACACACACACACAAACACAAACACACCCTCAGGAATGGGAGCATCCCAGTTTTAATAAGAGAACAGCACAAGGAGAGGAGTGTAGAGGAGTGGAGACAGCTGAATGACACTTACAGGTTGATGTGCGTTGAGTAAGGCAAAACTAGAAACCTCAAAGGCTTTGATGAAAATAGAGTCTGGATAGGGAGTTGATAGTGTACTCACTGACTGTGTGATTCATAGCAGTGATGATGAGAGCTGCAGGAACTCTAAAGATTACAGCAGCTACAGAGAGTTGAATAGGCCTTGCCTGTGTTGCATTCAGCTAGGCTGTAATGTGACCTGCTCCAGGCTAACGTATACCCTGGTAGAACATCTGGTTTGGTTACAATAACAGTACTGAGATTATAGTAGTAATAATAGTTAGGTGGGTACTTATATTTGTCCTATTTCACACATGTAGAAGTGTGTATTACAGTTTTTCCAAATTGTTAACACACGTTTGCTGAAACTACATCTCAGGTACTCAAAACTCTAAACACAAAACAGTTAGCCAATTTCCCCAAACCCCACAGACATCTTGCAAAATGAAACACAGCAATCAAAATCATGTACTCCCTGCTCAAAATGAAACTGCATAGAAATGAGACACACACACATCAAATGAATCTAACTTAGTGACAACCGAGATCACACTAATGTGACATATTCAAAACACTACTTTCAGAACCTATTTCAGTGTAAAGACTAAGATTGTGTTGTTATACTGTTTATTGTTTGTGTGTACTCAAACAAGAAAGGAACACAAATGCAAACATTTTAGTTTTTATTTCAACATGACTCAATACATGTCAAAAAGCATACTGTAAGCACACATACAGTAAATATATTTTGCATATGCAAAGGAAGAAAAATAGGCCTATTTGTACTACTGTACTGTATGTTAGATCAATTGTACGGAATAGATAAAGAAACTGTCAAAATACAGTAAAATCAAAATCATAAGTCAAGAAACAAATACTCCATTTCGAAAACAAAATCAGTCATGTCTGTTGTTTTGGTCCGGCTACAGATTTTCATCAACATCACAGGCGATATTCTCCTTGGCCAGACAGCGGGGGAAATATCTTCTGGCATGACGCATCCACCCCATTCCAGCCTTGTGTAGGTCTACAATCTTGTCCCTGACATCCTTGGAGAGCTCTTTGGTCTTGGCCATGGTGGAGAGTTTGGAATCTGATTGATTGATTGCTTCTGTGGACAGGTGTATTTTATACAGGTAACAAACTGAGATTAGGAGCACTCCCTTTAAGAGTGTGCTCCTATTCTCAGCTCGTTACCTGTATAAAAGACACCTGGGAGCCAGAAATCTTTCTGATTGAGAGGGGGTCAAATACTTATTTCCCTCATTAAAATACAAATCAATTTATAACATTTTTTACATGCGTTTTTCTGGATTTCTTTGTTGTTATTCTGTTTCTCACTGTTCAAGTAAACCTACCATTAAAATTATAGACTGATCATGTCTTTGTCAGTGGGCAAACATACAAAATCAGCAGGGGATCAAATACTTTTTTCCCCTCACTGTACATACAGTTATACATGAAACATTTACTTTGTTTCCCCTTACAGTATGTATTGGAATCGACAGTCTTTACTGTGTTTTATGTTGTACTACTGTCAAGTAGTAAAAGTAGTAGATAGGTCCAATGTCTGCAGTACATACCTATTCTCATTTTGGAACGTCCGGATAATGGATGCTAGGGTGAAGCGGCTCAGATTGGGCTGCACTCTCTGCCCAGCCTCTCTCAAGGTCAAACCATGGTTGAACACATGGTCCACCACAGTCGCCCAAATTTAATCAGAGATTACTATCCTTGTTCTTGGTCTTCCTCCACCTCCACCTCCACCTCCACCTCCACCTCCACCTCCACCTCCACCTCCACCTCCACCTCCACCTCCACCTCCACCTCCACCTCCACCTCCACCTCTACCTCTACCTCTACCTCTACCTCTACCTCTACCTCTACCTCTACCTCTACCTCTACCTCTACCTCTACCTCTACCTCTACCTCCACCTCTACCTCTACCTCTACCTCTACCTCTACCTCTACCTCTACCTCTACCTCTACCTCTACCTCTACCTCTACCTCCACCTCCACCTCCACCTCTACCTCTACCTCTACCTCTACCTCTACCTCTACCTCTACCTCTACCTCTACCTCCACCTCCACCTCCACCTCCACCTCCACCTCCACCTGCTAAGTTTGCTTCCATTGTTCTCCAAACACAGGAGCACTCATCTGTAGCCTTTTTATCCATACCAAAAGTCTGATTTCAAAGTGAACATCTACCCAATTAGTGTTTGCACATGTGAAGAGTGAATGTGATCAATTGGTAAATGAGCTTAGCTTGTTGAACATTGTTGTTTTTAATTTGCACACAATATATTTTAGTTGTGAAGGTTGTGCCAAAGGTAGAGAATTGTGTGTTGTGTTTTGCCAAATGTTTGTTATAGAATTGCAATCTGAGTGTAAAGCAAAACATGTGCCAGTAGTATTGCAGATTTGGTGTATGGTTCTGCTAAAGGAGTTACAGATTTGGGTCATTGTGCCCCATGGGCCAGCTTTAGTGTGTAAACAATTGGGAAAAACTGTAATACACATGTGTGAATTGGGAATGTGTTTTTTGCATATCCCAAATCCCCCTGAGACTCTGTCATTATCAACAGCGACCATGAAGTAATTGGGGTTAAGTGCCTTGCTCAAGGGCACATCGCTTGATTTTTCACCTTGTCAGCTCAAGGATTCGAACTAGCAACCTTTCGCTTACTAGCCCAATGCTCTAACCGCTAGGCTACATACCACCCTATATAGTAAACAGTGTGAAATGACTATGGGACCTTTGGGGCGAAAGTCACTTACAGAATGGATCAGGTTTGGTAATGTGGTATATGGCCAAGATATTCTGCTCTAAGCTAATATACTATAGGTTTAGTGTGCTGCCAGTACAGTATTGAAGCAGGGCTTGGATAGAAGCCCTAACAGGCTTACAGACTATAGTAGTGGGACTAGTTCAGTCACACAGCACATAAGCTTTATTATTGTGGAGGGGTTGGGTGTCCCTTAGGCTGGGGAGTGGGGAGCTGGGGTGTTGGAGACTGGATGGAGGGCTGGGGGGCTGAGAGGCTGGGGAGTGGGGAGCTGGGGTGTTGGAGACTGGATGGGTGGCTGGGGGGCTGAGATGTTGGGGAGTGGGGGAGAAGGGGTGTTGGAGACTGGATGGGGGGCAGGGGGGCTGAGAGGCTGGGGAGTGGGGAGCTGGGGTGTTGGAGACTGGATGGGGGGCAGGGGGGCTGAGAGGCTGGGGAGTGGGGAGCTGGGGTGTTGGAGACTGGATGGGGGGCAGGGGGGAAGAGAGGCTGGGGAGTGGGGAGCTGGGGTGTTGGAGACTGGATGGGGGGCAGGGGGGCTGAGAGGCTGGGGAGTGGGGAGCTGGGGTGTTGGAGACTGGATGGAGGGCAGGGGGGCTGAGAGGCTGGGGAGTGGGGAGCTTGGGTGTTAGAGACTGGATGGGGGGCTGGGGGGCTAAGAGGCTGGGGAGTGGGGAGCTGGGGTGTTGGAGTCTGGATGGGGGGCTGGGGGGCTAAGAGGCTGGGGTGTGGGGAGCTGGGGTGTTGGAGACTGGATGGGGAGCTGGGGGGCTGAGAGGCTGGGGTGTGGGGAGCTGGGGTGTTGGAGACTGGATGGGGGGCTGGGGGGCTGAGAGGCTGGGGTGTGGGGAGCTGGGGTGTTGGAGTCTGGATGGGGGGCTGGGGGGCTGAGAGGCTGGGGTGTGGGGAGCTGGGGTGTTGGAGACTGGATGGGGGGCTGAGAGGCTGGGAGGCTGGGAATGGGGGAGCTGGGGTGTTGGAGCTGGATGGGGGGCTGAGAGGCTGGGAGGCTGGGAATGGGGGAGCTGGGGTGTTGGAGACTGGATGGGGGGCTGGGGGGCTGAGAGGCTGGGGAGTGGGGAGCTGGGGCGTTGGAGACTGGATGGGGGGCTGGGGGGCTGAGAGGCTGGGGAGTGGGGAGCTGGGGCGTTGGAGACTGGATGGGGGGCTGGGGGGCTGGAGAATGGGGAATGGGTCTGGTGACAGCCTGTCTTACTACGTAGGACTGGTTATAGTATAGGGAGAGAGGGGTGTGTGTGTGTGTGTGTGTGTGTGTGTGTATGTATGTGTGTGTGTGTGTGTGTATGTGTGTGTGTGTGTGTGTGTGTGTGTGTGTGCGTGTGTGTGTGTGTGTGTGTGTGTGTGTGTGTGTGTGTGTGTGTGTGTGTGTGTGTGTGTGTGTGTGTGTGTGTGTGTGAGCATGCATGCATGGTTTTGCCCTTCTTCGATATGGGGGTATACCATTAGACACCTCAGACAGAGATCACACACTGCTTATTACTGTCACACACACACACTTCTCCCTCACTCCCACACAGACACACACACATTTTTCCCTAACTCCCTCACTCCCCCACACACACAGACACACACTTCTCCCTAACTCCTACACTAACACACTAACACACACAGACACACACGCCTCTCTCTCCCACACAGACACACACACATCTCTCTCTCTCTCTCTCTCTCCCGAGCGGGTCAAGCTCCTGGGGTTCAAAAGCTCAGTCTATTATCATAACGACCAGTCTAATTACCCCCTCTACTTCCATTAGGCTTTTTCTAATCTTTATTAACATTACCATTACACATAATGACATCATCAGATGACATTCTACACACAAACACACACACACACACAGCAAAACACACACGTGTGACACACATAGCTATGTAGTTAGAATCCCCCTCTCCTACTCCAACCCCCACCTCTACCCCCTCTTCAGCCCCTCACTTTTAATCCCCACCCTCATCCATCTCCATGGAGACTGGCGCCTGGCAACAGCTGGAGGAGAGCAGTTGCCGCGGCGACGCAAACCCTTTCTCTCCCTGTCTCCGAGAGGTGATGTCATCGTGTCTTGGATGGCGATGGCAGAGAGAGATATATTATGGGATGTCCTTATGATGCAGGAAAAATGAAATGGAGAACACTGAATAATTTGTTATAAATTGAACCTTTTGGAGTGCTGTCCATGTCATGTTTTATCTTACGAGGATCCAGCCCCTTCGAGGGTCCAGCCCCTTCGAGGATGCAGCACCCAACCATTTTGTAGTAGGACTTTAGAGTGAGCAGGTTGTTTATCATTTCCTGTCCTCATGGCTGGCTAGGCATTAAGCACTCTCCCTCTCCTTATCACTTCTATCTATCTCTTTCCACACGGGACACACTCTATCGTTCATCTTCATTTAACAACACAACCCTGTTTGTGTGTTACACTCCTCCGCGTACCCTCTCCCCATTTTACAAATGTTCTACACTCTCCATCTTCGCTTCCATCCCTCCATCTCCTTTATCTTTCCGTCACCCTCTTCTTCTCCTCCTCCTCCCCCCTCCCCCGCTCCAATCATCCCTGAGTAATGCTGACTGCCACCAGCATGACCGACCAACAACCCCCGGCACTTAGAACGAACACACACACACACACACACTCAAAGAGCACACTCTGACACACAGACACCACTCACACACAAAGACCACCTACTCTACAGTACTTGTAGGGTGAACACAATCAAACAAACAGACAGAGACACACAGTGAGGTAATAAAGTACAGCTCATGGGGTACATACACTGTAAGTATACTGTGTCCCAGCCATGACCCTTTCTCCCACTGGGGTCAAGCACAGACAATGGCGGATATAGCTACAGTGAGCTCATACAGCTCAACACACTCACTCATACATTACAGACAGACACAGAGCCCAGTTCAGCCCAGCAAAAACACATTGATACAGCCAGCAACCATCTGTGCCTCTCACACTGATTCAGACTCACGCTAAATAATATACACTCACACACACAACACACACACACCTGTGCTGTGGTTGGGTAGTGACCCAGGGAGAAAGGAAAAACAGAGAGAAGAGAAAGGACAACGTGATGAGAGATGTTGTTAGGTTAGTCAGTGAGGTCACGTCTGCCCTGTGTTAGCCCTGTAGCATATTAACATGTCAGAGCACTGCTTTGCTCTAAACAGGCTAAATTGAATAGACAATGCTAGCCACCTCTCTCTACCCTCCCAGCCCAGCATAGCCCAGCTACTGTTGTGGAAGACAGGAGCCTTAAATGGGCTGTGAATGAACCAATTTGCTGCTGGGAGACTGATGCCCTTGTCTGTGCCATCCACACATACACACACTAGCGTGTGAACACTGCTAGATGTAATTTGGAAGGCTTGTTGCTCGACAGGGGTTTTTATGTCATCGTATTAGTCTGTTAAGAGAGGGGCAGGCTTTCTCAATGTCTGTTGAAGTAAAATGTCACCATGTGCTCTCTCTCTTTCAGCATAAGGAAAGGGTGTGTGTGTATATGTGAGTGTGTGTATATTTGAGTGTGTTTATATGTGAGTGTGTGTGTGTATATGTGAGAGTGTGTGTGTATATGTGAGTGTGTGTGTATATATGTGAGTGTGTGTGTATATGTGAGCGTGTGTGTATATGTGAGTGTGTGTGTGAGTGTGTGTGTATATGTGAGTGTGTGTGTGTATATGTGTGTGTGTGTGTGTGTGTGTGTGTATATGTGAGTGTGTGTGTGTGTGTGTATGTGAGTGTGCGTGTATATGTGTGTTTGTGTATGTATGAGTGTGTGTGTATGTGTGAGCGTGTGTGTATATGTGAGCGCGTGTGTATATGTGAGTGTGTGTGTATGTGTGAGTGTGTGTGTATATGTGAGTGTGTGTGTATATGTGAGTGTGTGTATGTGTGTGAGTGTGTGTATGTGTGAGTATGTGTGTATATGTAAGTGTGTGTGTATGTGTGAGTGTGTGTGTATATGTGAGTGTGTGTATGTGTGTGAGTGTGTGTATGTGTAAGTGTGTGTGTATATGTGAGTGTGTGAGTGTGTGTGTATATGTGAGTGTGTGTGTATGTGTGAGTGTGTGTGTATATGTGAGTGTAAGTGTATGTATGAGTGTGTGTGTATGTGTGAGTGTGTGTGTATGTATGAGTGTGTGTGTTTATGTGAGTGTGTGGGTATGTGTGAGTGTATATGTATATGTGAGTGTGTGTGTATATGTGAGTGTGTGTGTATGTGTGAGTGTGTGTGTAAATGTGAGTGTGTGTGTATATGTGAGTGTGTGTGTACGTATGAGTGTGTGTGTATGTATGAGTGTGTGTATATGTGTGAGTGTGTGTGTATATGTGAGTGTGTGTGTATGTGTGTATGTATGAGTGTGTGTGTATGTGTGAGTGTGTGTGTATATGTGCACTCCGTATATGTGCCAGCCCGTGCGTGTGTGTGTGTGTGTGTGCAGTGACCTGTACAGAGACTGATTTACGGCTTGCCAGAAGCCTGCGAGGGATTCAATGTGTAGTTTGACTTCTCCTCTTAGTCTTTTCTCACCCTGTCTTTCTCACTCTCTCCAACCTATACACTTCTCTCATCCCATTTCCTCACCCTCTTCTCTATACAGTCTTCTCCTCCTGTTCTTTTCCTCTCTATTCCACTCCTATTACGCCCCTGTCTGCTATTCTTTCCATTCTCCCTCCTCTTCTCCTCTCTCGTTCTACCAGTGCTGTGTTCAGAATGCAAATAGCCAGACACAAATTAAAGAAAGAAAAACTCTCCCTTTTTTAAAGCAGAACCTCCTCTTTTCTCTCTAGTACAATCATTGATTTTTTCCCATCCTTGAAGTCATATGCTACACACATAAACACACACACACACACACAGACAGACAGATAAACACTACACCCAGAGCAGCCTAATGAGTATTAGCTGGTGAGAGTTTGATGGTTTGTTTTGCTGTCTTGGCCCTGTGAGAGAGAAACTGTGGGACCTAAGGGCTGAGCTGGTCCATTTATTTAATGTGTCTGAGCACATCCTACCACACTGAGCCTCTTTTCATTACAGAGAGAGGCCTAGTGAAGCAATCAGCCAGCCAGGACATACACACATAAATACTCTAGTGCTTCAATTCCATCCAATACACACACCAGGCCTTAGCAACCCAGTGGTAAATATACAGGTGTTTGTGTGTGTCTCTGAATCACTCATTAGTGTGTTTATGAGTGGGAGTGTGTGAGAGAGAGTGAGTGTACACCAGAGACAGCCTGTGTGTGGGTTTGGTGTTGTAGGCTCCATTTCTCATTAGTCTGTGTGTAATATTCTTGTCTGTATGCACATTTTCCTCTCTGCATGAGTAGTTACTGTGTGGGTGTGTCAGTGGGTGTGTGTGCGTGTTGGAGACACACTTTGCATTGCCAGAGACATGACACCCCCATATCGCCCACCCCCATTTAGGACCAAGGACCCCCCAAACAATCCCCTGATCTACACCCCTCTCTCTCTCTCTCTCTCTCTCTGTGGTATTTTCCTTTTCGTTCTTTACAGTGTCTCGCTCCTTCCCTACACATCATCAGGTCTTCTATTCCTTGTTGTGAGAAAACACACACACACACACACGTCTAGCTGTTCCCCCATTAAAGAGACACACTTAGAGACAGACTGTGAGCCTTGATTGTCTTCTTCAGACAATCATAAAGAACTGAGGATGACCCCCACTCGGCACCCCTCCTCCTCTTTCTCCTTATCTACACCTCCCTCTGTTCCACTTCTCTCCCCATGCTCTTGTATTTTTCACTTTTCTGTTCTTTTCTGTTCTCCCTTTGTTTGGATGTATTTATATGATTCCCTCTCCAGTCCCTCTTGTTATGTTCTATTCTCTCTCTCTCTCTCTCTCTCTCTCTCTCTCTCTCTCTCTCTCTCTCTCTCTCTCTCTCTCTCTCTCTCTCTCTCTCTCTCTCTCTCTCTCGTTCTCTCTTCCTCCTTTCTCCCCCTCTCCTTCATCTCCCTCTCTCGCTCCCTCTCCTTTCTCTCTCTTCCTCCCTCTCTCAGGAAGCTGTGTGTCAGGTGTGAATAGACCCGCTGACTATACACACGCGCATGTGGCATGCACTCACACACACACACACACACACACATATACAAACACACACACACACACACACAGAGGAGTCTGTGGGCCTGAGAATATGATTTAAAGATGAATGGAAGCCTGCTGCACTCTGGTCAATGACACCACTGGAGAGTACACACATCAACAGGGAGACATGGACGGAGAGATGGAAGGAGCGATGGAGGGAGAGATGGACAGAGAGAGATAGATAGAGAGATGGAAGGAGCGATGGAGGGAGAGATGGACAGAGAGATAGATAGAGAGATGGATGGAGAGATGGAGGAAGAGATAGAAGAAAGAGGAGAGAAGAGAGGGTGGGAAAGAGACAGTGGGGCACAGATGGCGATAGAAAGAGAGATGAGAGATGGAAGGAAAGAGAGAGGGAAAGAGAGAGGGAGAGGCAGTGAGAGAGGTAGTGGTAGTAAATAGAATATGAGGCTAATGTAGCGTTACTCTCTCTTGATAGAAAAATAAGGATGGAGGCTGGGTGGCTGGTGGGGCTTGGTGGGCTGGGTTGGGTTGGTTGGGCTGGGTGGCTGGGGGGGCTGGGTGGGCTGGGTGGGCTGTCAGGCTGGAGTGTGTCTGTGTCTGTGTCTGTGTGTGTCTGTGATTGTTTTTGTGGTCCTATTTCATGCAGTGGGTCGGGAAATTCAGTGAGGGTGGTGAGGTGTGTGTGTGTGTCTTTTTGTGTCATTTTCTTAAAGGAAAGGCATTGAGGCCTTGAAGCATGTCACTCTTGTTAGGACAGTGAGGGATACTGTGTCTGTGTATTATCAAATCAAATCAAATCAAATCTATTGGTCACATACACATGGTTAGCAGATGTTATTGCGAGTGTAGCGAAATGCTTGTGCTTCTAGTTCTGACAGTGCAGCAATATCTAGCAAGTAATATCTAACAGTTCCACAACAAATACCTAACACACACAAATCTGAGGAATGGAATAAGAATATATACATATATGGATGAGCAATGTCATTATCAGAGTGGCATAGGCTAAGATACAATTGATAGTATAGAATACAGTATATACATATGAGATGGGTAATTGTCACGTTCGTTTAAGGACGGGTCAGACCAAGGCGCAGCGTGAAATGCGTACATGTTTATTTAACTGATAAACAAACGACAAAACAATAAACAAATGAAACGTGAAGTCCTAAGGTTGACCACACAACAAACCTATACACGGAACAAGATCCCACAACTAACGAGTGCCAATAGGCTGCCTAAGTATGATCCCCTATCAGAGACAACGAGCGACAGCTGCCTCTGATTGGGAACCACACCGGCCAACATAGATCTACACATAATAGATCATACACATAGATATACACAACATAAAATATTCACACCCTGACTGGGTAATGCAAGATATGTAAACATTATTAAAGTGGCATTATTAAAGTGACTAGCGTTCCATTTATTAAAGTGGCCAGTGATTTTCAAGTCTGTATGTAGGCAGCAGCCTCTCTGTGCTAGTGATGGCTGTTTAACAGTCTGATAGTCTTGAGATAGAAGCTGTTTTTCAGTCTCTCGGTCCCAGCTTTGATGCACCTGTACTGACCTCACCTTCTGGATGATAGCGGGGTGAACAGGCAGTGGCTTGGGTGGTAGTTGTCCTTAATGATCTTTTTGGCCTTCCTGTGACATCGGGTGCTGTAGGTGTCCTGGAGGGCAGGTAGTTTGCCCCTGGTGATGCGTTGTGCAGACCGGGTTTTAGGTGACAGGCCAAATTTCTTCAGCCTCCTGAGGTTGAAGAGACGCTGTTGCGCCTTCTTCACCACACTGTCTGTGTGGGTGGGCCATTTCAGTTTGTCAGTGATATGTACGCCGAGGAACTTCAAACTTTCCACCTTCTCCACTGCTGTCCCGTCGATGTGGATAAAGGGGAACTCCCTCTGCTGTTTCCTGAAGTCCACGATCATCTGCTTTGTTTTGTTGACGTTGAGTGAGAGGTTATTTTCCTGACACCACACTCCGAGAGCCCTCACCTCCTCCCTGTAGGCTGTCTCATCGTTGTTGGTAATCAAGCCTACTACTGTTGTGTTGTCTGCAAACTTGATGATTGAGTTGGAGGCGTGCATGGCTACGCAGTCATGGGTGAACAGGGAGTACAGGAGGGGGCTGAGCACACACCCTTGTGGGGCCCCAGTGTTGAGGATCAGCGAAGTGGAGATGTTGTTTCCTACCTTCACCACCTGGGGGCGGCCCGTCAGGAAGTCCAGGACCCAATTGCACAGGACGGGGTTGAGACCCAGGGCCTCAAGCTTAATGATGAGCTTAGAGGGTACTGAGCTATAGTCAATGAACAGCATTCTTACATAGGTATTCCTCTTGCCCAGATGGGATAGCGCAGTGTGCAGTGTGATGACGATTGCATCGTCTGTGGACCTATTGGGGCGGTAAGAAAATTGAAGTGGGTCTAGGGTGACAGGTAAGGTGGAGGTGATATGATCCTTGACTAGTCTCTCAAAGCACTTCATGATGACAGAAGTGAGTGCTACAGGGATTTAGTTCAGTTACATTTGCATTCTTGGGTACAGGAACAATGGTGGCCATCTTGAAGCATGTGGGGACAGCAGACTGGGATAGGGAGAGATTGAATATGTCCGTAAACACACCAGCCAGCTGGTCTGCGCATGCTCTGAGGACGCGGCTAGGAATGCCGTCTGGGCCGGCAGCCTTGCGAGGGTTAACACGTTTAAATGTCTTACTCACGTCGGCCATGGAGAAGGAGAACCCACAGTCCTTGGTAGCTGGCCGCATCGGTGGCACTGTGTTATCCTCAAAGCGGGCAAAGAACTTGTTTAGCTTGTCTGGCAGCAAGACGTCGGTGTCCGGGACGTGGCTGGTTTTCCTATTGTAGTCCGTGATTGTCTGTAAACCCTGCCACATACGTCTCGTGTCTGAGCCGTTGAATTGCGACTCCACTTTGTCTTGATATTGACGTTTTGCCTGTTTGATTGCCTTGCGGAGGGAACAACCACTCTGTTTATATTTTGCCATATTCCCTGTCACCTTGCCATGGTTAAATGCGATGGTTTGTGCTTTCAGTTTTTCGCGAATGCTGCCATCTATCCACAGTTTCTGGTTAATAGTCACAATCTCCTATACACTTCTTTATAAACCCACTCACAGAATCAGCGTATACGTCTATATTATTCTCAGAGGCTACCCTGAACATATCCCACTCCGCCTGATCAAAACAATCTTG
This sequence comes from Coregonus lavaretus, assembly GCF_964263955.1. Lineage (NCBI taxonomy): Eukaryota > Metazoa > Chordata > Actinopteri > Salmoniformes > Salmonidae > Coregonus > Coregonus lavaretus. The sequence goes on from NW_028159581.1 coordinate 27,521, forward strand.
AAGCGTGGAAGCCGATTGGTCAGACCAGCGTTGAATAGTCCTAAGCACAGGTGCTTCCTGTTTGAGTTTCTGCCTATAGGAAGGGAGGAGCAAAATGGAGTTGTGGTCAGATTTGCCGAATGGATGGCGGGGGAGGGCCTTGTATGCATCGCGGAAATTAGTGTAACAATGGTCCAGTGTTTTTCCAGCGCGAATGCTACAGTCAATATGCTGATAGAATTTAGGTAGCCTTTTTCTAAAATGTGCTTTGTTAAAATCCACAGCTACAATAAATGCAGCCTCAGGATATATGGTTTCCAGTTTGCATCAAGTCCAGTGAAGTTCCTTGAGGGCCGTCATGGTATCGGCTTGAGGGGGGATATACACGGCTGTAACAATAACCGAAGAGAATTATCTTGGGCGATAATACGGTCGGCATTTGATTGTGAGGAATTCTAGGTCAGGTGAACAAAATAACTTGAGTTCCTGTACGTTGTTACAATTACACCATGAGTCGTTAGTCATGAAACATACCCTTCTTCTTCCCGGAGAGATGTTTATTCCTGTCGGTGCGATGTACTGAGAACCCAGATGGCTGTATGGACGGGGACTGTATATCCTGAGAGAGCCATGTTTCCATGAAACAGAGTATGTTACAATCTTTGATGTCTCTCTGGAAAGCAACCCATGCCCTGATCTCGTCAATTTTGTTATCTAGGGACTGGACATTAGCGAGTAATATACTCAGAAGCGATGGGTGTTGTGCGCGCCTCCTAAGTCTGATTAGAAGACCGCTGCGGCTCCCTCTCCTCCGGCGGCGTTGTTTTGGGTCGGCCTCTGGAATCAGTTAAAATGCCCTGGGTGGTGCGGACAAAGGATCCGCTTCGGGAAAGTCTTATTTCTGGTCGTAGTGCTGGTAAGATGACGCCGCTCTAATATCCAATAGTTATTCCCGGCTGTATGTAATAACACTTAAGATTTTCTGGGCGAACAATGTAAGAAATAATACATAAAAAAACTAAATACTGCAAAGTTTCCTAAGGGCTAGAAGCGAGGCAGCCCTCTCTGTCGGCGTTAGCGTGTGTTAGTGTGTGAACTGTAGGATTGTTGGTGTATGTCTGTCTGGAATGTGAAGGGAAAGTGTTAGTTATTGTGTGGTTGTCATTCTGCTGTCATTCTCTGTCATGGGCCGTGGGAAGAAAATTGAGGAAAGACAGGGAGGGAGGGAGGGAGGGAGGGAGGGAAGGAGGAGAGATGGAGAAGGAGAAGAGGTGTGAATCAGGGGATTGTTTGTGGGGTCCTAAATGTCATGTCTCTGGCAGTGTGTCTCTGTCACCCACACACTGTCACGGATTCTGCCGAGGCTGCTCCTCCTCCTTGCTCGGGCAGGCTTCGGCGTTCGTCATCTCCGGAGTACTAGCTACTGCCGATCGATGTTTCGTTGATTGTCTTGTTTTGTCTTGAGTAGTTACACCTGTTGTCTATTATGTTTGATTGTATAGCCTATAATTACCCTTGTCTCACGTTTGGTATTTGTGTGTTATTGTTTTGTGTCTAGTCGGTATTCGGCATTGCTGTATCCATATTACGTGTATGGTGTTTTTCCCTCCAGGTTTGGAGGTTTTGTTTTGTGCTTTACATTCAGTAAAGTAAGTCTGCTAGTATCTCTGTGTCCTGCGCTTGACTTCACTCGCCGCATACACATCGCACCTTGACACACACACGTATGGATAAACCACTTCTCCAATCATTTTGGCCCTATAACAAAGAACAAATAGCAAAAACATATACATGATGAATTACAAATCTTAGAGTCAGCTATTAAAGACTACCAGAACCCACTGGATTCTCCAATTACATTGAATGAACTACAGAAAAAAATACAAACCCTTCAACACAAAAAGGCCTGTGGTGTTAATGGTATCTTAAATTAAATGATAAAATATACAGACCACAAATACCAATTGGCTATACTTAAACTCTTTAACATCATCCTCAGCTCTGGCATCTTCCCCAATGTTTGGAACCAAGGTCTGATCACCCCAAACCACAAAAGTGGAGACAAATTCGACCCCAATAACTACTGTGGGATGTGCATCAACAGCCACCTTGGGAAAATCCTCTGCATTATCATAAACAGCAGGCTCCTCAGTGAAAACAATGTCTTGAGCAAAGTCAAATGGGATTTTTACCAAATTACCGTACGACAGACCACGTATACACCCTGCACACCCTTACTGACAGACAAACAAAACAAAGGTAAAGTCTTCTCATGCTTTGTTGATTTCAAAAAAGCTTTGGACTTAATTTGGGATGAGGGTCTGCTATATAAATTGATGGAAAGCGGTGTTGGGGGGAAACATACGACATTATAAAATCCATGTACACAAACAACAAGCAAAAAAATCACCAATTTATTTCCTCAGGGCCGGAGGGTGAGACATATATATCAACGAACTGGCGAGGGCACTAGAACAGTCTGCAGAACCCAGCCTCACCCTACTACTCTGAAGTCAAATCTACTGTTCTAGTGCAGATGATCTGGTGCATCTGTCCCCAACCAAGGAGGGCCTACAGCAGCACCTAGATGTTCTGCACAGATTCTGTCAGACTTGGGCCCTGACAGTTAATCTCAGTAAGACAAAAATAATGGTGTTCCAAAAAAGGTCCAGTTGCCAGGACCATAAATACAAATTCCACCTAGACACTGTTGACCTAGGGCACACAAAACGCTATACCTACCTCAGCCTAAACATCAGCACCACAGGTACAGTGGTTCTTCCATTAAAAGTTGCTTCATACTGCAGCACAGCTTGTGGGGTGCCGCAGAATTCTATGGTACGTTATTTAACTGTCAGCCATTGTTGCCATTAATGCTAGTTAATGCTAGTTTGACCACCAGAGGGCATCTTTGAGAAGCTAAATTATTGAAAAGTCATGGAGCTGTAGGCCTAAGAGTCCTGTTTACTGTAGCTGTTTTAGCGTAACTTACTTATTGGCAAAGCATACAAGTCATCCATGTCTTTAAATACAGTCAAGCATTTTAGTTAGAAAATAAAATAACGAAGGGAGCCTTGAATAATTAAACAATGAATAAACTGCAACATGTCGGCTAAAGCAATTGAATTCAGGAATGCATTTGACTGTTTTTAATATTAGCTGTACTAGAGACTTTAAAACCTTTTTTGTTAGAACAGACTATATGGGATTGATTTTTAGAAATGTAGCTTAATTAATTAGATTAATATTATGGTGTTTCTATTCCAAGAAAAACGTAAATGCATTTTACAGTAGCCTATGTAGGCCTCAGGGTTTCCGTTAGGAAAATATGGCGCTGTACAACATGACCAGTCGAGAGTAGGCCTACTGTAGGCTAGTAAGTGACTGCGAGTGAAGAGCAAAATAATCCTAACATTTCCACATCCTAATTGTAGCCTAACCAATACCCAAACAGAGATTCAGTGAAAACAAAAATCGGATTGATTTATCAAGACCAGTCCCCATGCTTGTCTCAAAGCAGCGCGAAACGGTGCTGAAATAGTTGACCACACGCGGGTAGGCTATTAAGAAAGGAGCCTTGAATAATTAAACAATGAATATGTCTGACAGACATATCAGTGTGGATGTCGGATCACACCTCAAGCTGAACATTGGCAAGACGGAGCTGCTCTTCCTCCCGGGGAAGGACTGCCCGCTCCATGATCTCGCCACCACGGTTGACAACTCCATTGTGTCCTCCTCCCAGAGTGCAAAGAACCTTGGCGTGACCCTGGACAACACCCTGTCGTTCTCCGCTAACATCAAAGCGGTGACCCGATCCTGCAGGTTCATGCTCTACAACATACGTAGAGTACGACCCTACCTTACACAGAAAGCGGCACAGGTCCTAATCCAGGCACTTGTCATCTCCCGTCTGGATTACTGCAACTCACTGTTGGCTGGGCTCCCTGCCTGTGCCATTAAACCCCTACAACTTATCCAGAACGCTGCAGCCCGTCTGGTGTTCAACCTTCCCAAGTTCTCTCATGTCACCCCGCTCCTCCGCACACTCCACTGGCTTCCAGTTGAAGCTTGCATCTACTACAAAACCATGGTGCTTGCCTACAGAGCTGTGAGGGGAACGGCACCTCCTTACCTTCAGGCTCTGATCAGACCCTACACCCAAACGAGGGCACTACGTTCATCCACCTCTGGCCTGCTAGCCCCCCTACCTCTACGGAAGCACAGTTCCCGCTCAGCCCAGTCAAAGCTATTCGCTGCTCTCGCACCTCAATGGTGGAACAAGCTCCCCCATGACGCCAAGACAGCGGAGTCACTGACCACCTTCCGGAGACACTTGAAACCCTACCTCTTTAAGGAATACCTGGAATAGTCTAACAGTAATCCTTCTACACCCCCCCTCCACCACTGGTGGTTGTCCCACTGGCTATCCTAAGTTGAATGCACCAATTTGTAAGTCGCTCTGGATAAGAGCGTCTGCTAAATTACGTAAATGTAAAATAAACCGCAACATGTCGGCTAAAGCAATTGAATTCAGGAATTAATTCAAAATCACATTTTCACACAGGGCCATGTGGGTTTGGATTTTGTTTTCCCTTAATAATAACAACCTTCATTTCAAAACTGCATTTTGTGTTTACTTGTGTTATCTTTGACTAATATTTAAATTTGTTTGATGATCTGAAACATTTAAGTGTGACAAATGGAAAGCTTTGACTATGTACAAAATGATGGAAAGCTTTGACTATGTACAGACCATCGGCAGACCTGGCTCTCAAGAGAAGACAGGCTACAGTGGCTTGCGAAAGTATTCACCCTTCTTGGCATTTTTCCTATTTTGTTGCCTTACAACCTGGAATTAAAATTGATTTTTTGGGGGTTTGTATCATTTGATTTACACAACATGCCTACCACTTTGAAGATGTAAAATATTTATTATTGTGAAACAAACAAGAAATAAGACATAAATACAGAAAACATGAACGTGCATAACTATTCACCCCCCCCAAAGTCAATACTTTTTTAGAGCCACCTTTTGCAGCAATTACAGCTGCAAGTCTCTTGGGGTATGTCTCTATAAGCTTGGCACACCTAGCCACTGGGATTTTTGCCCATTCTTCAAGGCAAAACTGCTCCAGCTCCTTCAAGTTGGATGGGTTCCGCTGGTGTACAGCAATCTTTAAGTCATACCACAGATTCTCAATTGGATTGAGGTCTGGGCTTTGACTAGGCCATTCCAAGACATTTAAATGTTTTCCCTTAAACCACTCAAGTGTTGCTTTAGCAGTATGCTTAGGGTCATTGTCCTACTGGAAGGTGAACCTCCGTCCCAGTCTCAAATCTTTGGAAGACTGAAACAGGTTTCCCTCAAGAATTTCCCTGTATTTAGCACCATCCATCATTCCTTCAATTCTGACCAGTTTCCCAGTCCCTGCCGATGAAAAACATCCCCAGAGCATGATGCTGCCACCACCATGCTTTACTAATACTAAATTGTAATTATTTTGCACTATGGCCTATTTATTGCCTTACCTCCATAACTTACTACATTTGCACACACTGTATATAGATTTTCTATTGTGTTATTGACTGTACGTTTTGTTTATTCCATATGTAACTCTGTGTTGTTATTGTTTTTAATCGCACTGCTTTGCTTTATCTTGGCCAGGTTGCAGTTGTAAATGAGAACTTGTTCTCAACTGGCTTACCTGGTTAAATAAACGTTAAATAAAATAAAAATAAAAAAACTGTGGGGATGGTGTTCTCGGGGTGATGAGTGGTGTTGGGTTTGCGCCAGACATAGCGTTTTCCTTTATGGACAAAAAGCTACATTTTAGTCTCATTTGACCAGAGCACCTTCTTCCATATGTTTGGGGAGTCTCCCACAATGCTTATTTTTTTCTTTAAGCAATGGCTTTTTTCTGGCCACTTCCGTAAAGCCCAGCTCTGTAGAGTGTACGGCTTAAAGTGGTCCTATGGACAGATACTCCAATCTCCACTGTGGAGCTTTGCAGCTCCTTCAGGGTTATCTTTGGTCTCTTTGTTGCCTCTCTGATTAATGCCCTCCTTGCCTGGTCCGTGAGTTTTGGTGGGTGGCCCTCTTTTGGTAGGTTTGTTATGGTGCCATATTCTTTCCATTTTTTAATAATGGATTTAATGGTGCTCCGTGGGATATTCAAAGTATCTGATATTTTTTTAGAACCCAACCCTGATCTGTACTTCTCCACAACTTTGTCCCTGACATGTTTGGCGAGCTCCTTGGTCTTCATGGTGCCGCTTGCTTGGTGGTGCCCCATGCTTAGTGGTGTTGCAGACTCTGGGGCCTTTCAGAACACGTGTATATATACTGAGATCATGTGACACCTCATATGACACTTAGATTGCACACAGGTGGACTTTGTTTAACTAATTATGTGACTTCTGAAGGTAATTGGTTGCACCAGATCTTATTTAGGGGCTTCATAGCAAAGGGGGTGAATACATATGCACGCACCACTTTTACGTTATTTATTTTTTAGATTTATTTTTTTCACTTCACCAATTTCGACTATTTTGTGTATGTCCATTACATGAAATCCAAATAAAAATCCATTTAAATTACAGGCTGTAATGCAACAAAATAGGAAAAACACCAAGGGGGATGAATACTTTTGCAAGGCACTGTATGTGCCCACTGCCCACAAAATGAGGTAGAAACCGAGCTGCACTAACCTCCTGCCAACTGTATGCCCATATCAGAGACACATATTTCCCTCAGATTACACAGACACAAAGAATTTGAAAACAAATCCAATCTTGATAAACTCCCATATCTATTAGATGAAGTACCACAGTGTGCCATCACAGCAGCAATATTTGTGACCTGTTGCCACAAGAAAATGGCAACCAGTGGAGCACAAACACCAATGTAAATACAACCGATATTTATCTGTTTATTTATTTTCCCTTTCATACTTCAACTATTTGCACATTGTAACAACATTGCCAATAATATAACATTTGAAATGTCTATATTCTTTAAAAACTTTTGTGAGTGTAATGTTTACTGTTCATTTCTTATTTCCCTTGTTTATTTCCCTTTTGTTTCTTGTCTATTTAACTTGCTTTGGCAATGTAAACATATGTTTCCCATGCCAATAAAGCCCTTTGAATTTAGAGAGAGAGAGAGAGATTGTCTGAGCTAGCATTTGGATTGATTCAATAAAGATCTTTATTAGCAGACAGAGGAAAATAATGTGGTGTAGGGATGGGTAGAAAGGGAGACAGGGAAGTGAAGAGATGGAGCGATGGAGAGATGGAGAGCCATGGTGGTGGGAGATGGAAGGCTATAGCAAAGGAAAGAAGGAGAGATGGAGCAGGGGGAGGTAGAGATGGAGAGAAACAAGGTGGAAGGACATGAGCTGAGGTATGCTGTGTATTTATGTTCACTACATTTACATTTACGTCATTTAGCAGACGCTCTTATCCAGAGCGACTTACAGGAGCAATTAGGGTTAAGTGCCTTGCTCAAGGGCACATCGACAGATTTTTCACCTAGTCGGCTCTGGGATTAGAACCAGCGACCTTTCGGTTACTGGCACAATGCTCTTAACCACTAAGCTACCTGCCGCCCACTACATGAAGGAGTGATTAAGGGTTGGAGGTGGAGAGGCGGGAGAAAACAGGAAAGCTGTTATTAGTGGAGGAGGGATGGAGGAGGAGAGGAGGGAGGGAGGAGGGGAGGAGGAGAGGAGGGGAGGGAGGAGGAGAGTAGGAGAGGAGGGGAGGGAGGGAGGAGGAGAGGAGGGAGGGAGGAGGGGAGGAGGAGAGGAGGGGAGGAGGAGGAGAGGAGGGGAAGGAGGGAGGAGGAGAGGAGGGGAACAGAGGAGGAGAGGAGGAGGAGGGAGAGAGGAGGAGAGGAGGGGAACAGAGGAGGAGAGGAGGAGGGAGAGAGGAGGAGAGGAGAGAAGAGGAGAGGAGGGAAGAGAGGAGGAGAGGAGGTGGGGAGGGAGGGAGGAGGGGAGGAGGAGAGGAGGGGAGGAGGAGGAGAGGAGGGGAAGGAGGGAGGAGGAGAGGAGGGGAACAGAGGAGGAGAGGAGGAGGAGGGAGAGAGGAGGAGAGGAGGGGAACAGAGGAGGAGAGGAGGAGGGAGAGAGGAGGAGAGGAGAGAAGAGGAGAGGAGGGAAGAGAGGAGGAGAGGAGGTGGGGAGGGAGGGAGGAGGAGGGGAGGTAGTAAGGCCTAATACACACTATGTTAGTGCTCTATATAAAGAGCATGATGCAGGAAAGAAAACACTTAGAGTAGCAGCACTAATGTGTTTAGCTCTGTTCCTGCGGAAATAGCCATTTATAGCTCCGAGTATGAATCATTCTGGTTCACTATACATCAACCCTCTCTGGGAATGACGGCACACTGGCAGAGATTAGGGCAAAGGTGCAAAAACCTTCTATATCCTGGACTTTAAAGCCTGGACCTGGCACATAGAGATCTGGGACTGAGCTAGCTCAAACCTTGGTGCAGTATTCAAGCCCACCTGGCTTGGTGAAGGTTAAAGCTATATAAATACTACTTGACTTACTAATCATGCTGCTAATGTAGTTCCCCAGGGGTGAATAATACTGTATAATAACACTATTCAGTCTCAGGGGAATAGAAGGGAAACACATTCAAAGATTGGGGCAAGGTGACTCCTTCTCATGTTCCCCCTAACCCCCTCTCTTCATCTCCCCTCTCCCTCTTCCTCCCCATCTTTCTCTACTTCTCCCTCCATCTCTCTATTCCTTTCTTCCTCCCACTCTTCCTCTACCCCTCTTCCCTTCCCTCCCTCCATCTCTATTTCCCTCCCCTCTCCCTCTCCTCCTCCCTCTCTGCTAGCCCTTTTGGCCCACCTTGGTGCAGGGCAGGTGCCAGGTCTCATTAAGAAGTGTTGGCCAACAGTGCTCTCTCTCAGAGTTCACCTGCTGTCAGAGTGTATAATCACTTGACCTTTCACCTGTCACACAGTGGAACATCACCTATACACACACACACACACACACACACACACACACACACACACAGCTTTGAACCCAGACAAAGCCAACCAGACACTGAATACATCCTACTGGGAGAGAGAATGGTCCTCTAACCACTGGTCCAAGATCAGGTCCCTAAATACCATCTCAGAGCTTCATAACTATTAGCCACAGAGCCAAGCTGCTTGGGGATTCTGTCTCTCTCTGTCTACACCACAGGGCTCAGTACACATTGCAGTGTGTGTGTGTGTATACCTGCCTGGTTGTGTGTGTGTGTGTGTGTGTGTGTGTGTGTGTGTGTATATGTGCATGCGTAGAGGTGAGCCAGGTCAGGCCAGGTGTGGCCAGAAGTCGTGTCTACAACATGAATAAACCATGCTGTATCATTATAACCAGCAGGTAGAGATGACCTCTGTTCTGTTATCTCTATGGCTACTTACTGTCAGTATGGACAGAAGCATGATGGCCGACTCAGAGGCTTTGGGGCTCAGTTTAAAGAGATGAAAACTCTTTCATTCTGATCCAGGCGTCGTCAGCGCCGCTTCACGAGGCTTCCCAAATACACCAACGTGAAGCCTCGTGCCTACATGATGCCCGGCTGATGCTGTCCTGGCCGTTTAATCTCCCGCACTGTGTGTGTGTGTGTCTCCCGCACTGTGTGTGTGTGTGTGTGTGCGTGTGTGTGTGTGTGTGTGTGTGTGAGTGTGTGTGTGATGATGGAGGGTTGGGGCTAGGCAGCGTCTTTGAGTTGGGTGTGTCCTCAGATCAAAGAGAACCAGAGCAGAACAGCAGTAGAGAGAGATAGGGAAGGAGAGAAGGGAGAGACAATCCCTTAACAAAAGCCCAAGAGGGATGATACAGCACCCTAAACCCTGCACCGTCCTCTATTTCTCCTTTACTTTTTCAAATGTTTTTCCTGTCTAACAACCTCTCTAAAACTCCTCCTCCTCCTCTTGTTTCTGCTCCCTCCATCCTCCTGTTCCTGTCCCTCTTTCTCTGTTTACCTTCCTAGCTCCTATCTTTAGCTTTCCCCCTTCCTCGCCCTGTCTCCATCTCTCTCTCCCTCTCACTCCCTCCATCTTTCTCTCTCTCCCTCCCCCTTCCTCCCTCCCTGAGTGGAACACATGTAGATGAGGCTGACTAATGCTGAGTTAGGCCCTTGTTGCTTTGGCAGAGGTTACTCAACTCCACTCATTTAAACAAACGCTCTGATCCAGAGATTTACACAGGGCAGCAGCAACTACACACACACACACACACACACACACACACACACACACGCCGTTCTGTATTCCATTGACATTTCAGCCTTTCCTTTGGGAGCTGAATACAGAACATTTCTGTCGTCAGGAAAAGTCTTCAGCAAAAACAAAGTGGAAAAGACTGTTTAGCAGCAACCCAGGAGTTTCACCCTGGCCAGTTATACACATACAGCAAACACAAACACAAATACACACCCTCACAATGACAGTACAGCACAATACAGGACAACAACAAGAGCCTTGCTATTCTATTAATTCAGTCGCATAGCGCAAAAACTGTTCTGGAGTTGACGTCTTCAAACCTTTCAGTAATGTTTTCTTACACTGTGCAATGCAACACCTATCTCCAGTATCCCGTCCCTTAGCTTAACAACATCCAAGCCTCCAGCACAACATCCATCAAACTCCATGGTATAGACAATAGGATAGGAGCCATATAACTATAATCTATTATTTATCACAGTTAACTGAAATAATACTGTCCAGACACACAATCAATTATTGAAACTGGTAATATCATAGACAAAACAGATACCAACAGATCAATGCCAAGGAGAATACAATAGAAATCCTTTGTGAAATATAATGCACACATACAAACATACACACACCACACAAACACGTTCTCTCACACATACACATTCTCGAAATAGAGGATTACATTTTTTAAACGTCAAAGAAGAAGGCAGTGACAGGACATAAACTACTTGAAAGAATAGAATAGGAGAGAGGAAGAGATGGAGGTACAAGAAACCCATCTATATTTTGAAAAGGAAGGAAATGCAAAGGAGGGGAACAAGAGGAGGAGAGGGAGAAAATAGAAGGAGAGGAGTGCCATGATGGAGAGAGTTAAATCAGTGTAGCGGCTGATGAGCACTTTCTCAGAGAGAGAGAGAGAGAGACAGAGAGAGAGAGACACACACGGAGAGAGAGAGAGACAGAGAGCAGAGAGAGAGAGAGAGAGAGACACACACGGAGAGAGAGAGACAGAGAGCAGAGAAGAGGGAGGTGAAAGACAGGAATGAGGAGTCAGGGATGAGTGCAAAGGAAGTATGGATTGTAGTCAGGTAAATGACTGTCACTTTGTTTACGGAGAAGTGGATGTGACCCCCTAGCGCCATCATCTCTCCTCTATCGTCCTCATCCTCTTCTTTCCATTACAGCACGGCCTGACAACTACTCAAATCTCTCTCTATCTCTCTACCTCTCACTCTCTCCCTCTCTTCATATCAGAAACGCCACAAATTTGCCCTTCCAGCTACAGCAGTCTAAAAAAAGAGGATTATAACGAAATTTACCTACTCTGTCTATCTCTCTCCAACTCTCCTTCTTTTCCCCATCTCTCTCTCCCTTCCCATAACAGGAGACTAGAAGAGAGAATAAATGAAAGAGAGATTTCTCCAAAACATCTGAGAAGGAAAAGAGAGTAGAGGAGAGGGGGAATTGTGAATATTGTAATGATACAAAGGAAGGAGATCACAGAGAGAGAGAGAGAGAGAGAGAGAGAGAGAGAGAGAGAGAGAGAGAGAGAGAGAGAGAGAGAGAGAGAGGAGAGAGAGAGAGAGAAGAGAGAGAGAGAGAGAGAGAGAGAGAGAGAGAGGAGAGAGAGAGAGAGAGAGAGAGAGAGGAGAGATCAATGGAGACAGAGGAAAAGGAAGGACTTAAAGGAAGAAGACATGGGAAGAAGGCATGCAGAGACGTGAAGGGATACTGATCAACTGTCACTGTACTTTTAATACACACACACACACACACACACAAACACACACAACAGCACCAGCTAGGTGCTTCAGATTCATGTTGTGCACATCGTCTTGGCAGGCTGTGGTGTTGTGGATTGGCATGGACCAGGAAACAAAGACACACCAAAATAGACGTCTGACAAAAAAACAAGCTTCTTTACAGGATAGGATGAAAGAGAGAGGAAGGGGGAGAGTGAGAGTGAAGAGGAGAGGGGGAGAGGAAGAGGGAGAGGGAGAGTGAAGGGGAGAGGGGGAGAGGAAGAGGGAGAGTGAAGGGGAGAGGGGGAGAGGAAGAGGGAGAGTGAAAGGGAGAGGGGGAGAGGAAGAATGAGAGGGAGAGTGAAGGGGAGAGGGGGAGAGGAAGAGGGATAGTGAAGGGAAGAGGGGGAGAGGGAGAGGGAGAGTGAAGGGGAGAGGGGGAGAGGAAGAGTGAAGGAGGGAGGGGGAGAGGAAGAGGGAGAGGGAGAGGGAGAGTGAAGGGGAGAGGGGAGAGGAAGAGGGAGAGTGAAGGGGAGAGGGGGAGAGGAAGAGGGAGAGTGAAGGGGAGAGGGGAGAGGAAGAGGGAGAGTGAAGGGGAGAGGGGGAGATGAAGAGGGAGAGGGAGAGTGAAGGGGAGAGGGGGAGAGGAAGGGGGAGAGGAAGAGGGAGAGGGAGAGTGAAGGGGAGAGGGGGAGAGGAAGAGGGAGAGTGAGGGGAAAGGGGGAGAGGGAGAGGGAGAGTGAAGGGGAGAGGGGGAGAGGAAGAGGGAGAGGGAGAGTGAAGGGGAGAGGAGAGGGGGAGAGGAAGAGGGAGAGTGAAGGGGAGAGGGGGAGAGGCAGAGGGAGAGTGAAGGGGAGAGGGGGAGAGGAAGAGGGAGAGGGAGAGTGAAGGGGAGAGGGGGAGAGGAAGAGGGAGAGTGAAGGGGAGAGGAGAGGGGGAGAGGAAGAGGGAGAGTGAAGGGGAGAGGGGGAGAGGCAGAGGGAGAGTGAAGGGGAGAGGGGTAGAGGAAGAGGGAGAGTGAAGGGGAGAGATAGAGGAAGACCTCTCTCTCTCTCTCTCTCTCAAATCTGTGATCAGCTATGATTCTTAACCTCTAGAGAAAAGGCCAGAAACAGAACATTGTAAACAACATCAAAATGAGGCCATACCGCCAACTGCGTGTGAAACACACCCTCATAGGAACATGAAGGAGCAGGAAGCATGTCTATACTTGTCAACAACAATCTCCCACTCCCTCGCCCCCACACACACACACACACACACACACACACACACACACACACACACACACACACACACACACACACGCACACACACACACACACACAAACACGCACACACAAACGCACACACATACACACTCGCACACACAGATGCTGCTTACGCGCGCAAACATTCCGAGGCTAGAACAAATAAATAAAAACAAGGAAAAGATCTAACAAATAAAATGAAATTTTAATCAATGTTTTTTGAATTAGTGCTGTCATTAAGCAAACAGAAACAAGGCAGTGTGTTAAATATTAATGAGACCCCTGAATGTATTATGCCTCTGTCCCCCCCAAGGGCCCCATACAGAACTGGGACATATGATAATATACTGAGGGGGTGGCTCTACCATTGGGTTGCTCCTGAAGAGACAGAGAGAGGAATGGAGAGAGAGAGAGAGAGAGAGAGAGAGAGAGAGAGAGAGAGAGAGAGAGAGAGAGAGAGAGAGAGAGAGAGAGAGAGATGGGGAGCTGTAATTATGAATATGAGAAAGGAAGAAAGAAGGAATTAAATATGATGACAGGGAGAGAGAGAAACTGGAGAGAAAGGAGGAGGAAGAGGAGATGTAGAGAGACGGGGAGAAAGGTGGACGGATAAGAAGAGATAATACATGTTTGTGGAAGGAAGGTGATATACAGCAGGGACTGAGAGAGATCGAGGGAGGGAGGTGGATAGAGAGAGCAAGGGATTGGTGTATTGCGTAATTACTTTAATGAAAGAGCAGAATCCCAACAGCACACTTTAGATACATCTCTTGGGATGAAAGACAAAAAGAGAGGGGGGGGGGATATGGGGAGGGGAGGGAGGTTGAAATAAAGAGAGGCCATGATAGACTGCTACAAAGGGAAAGCGAGTGCAAAGCAAAAATACAGAGATCAAAGAATGCAAACACAAAGCATATTGTTTCTTTTAGAATAATAAATGTATCTGTGATAAAATGGAAAAACCAGAGGCTTGCTAAACAGCAGACATCTTATATAATCCTAATACAGTAAAGCTCTGGGGTGCCACGTGACTAACAAACAAGCCTTCTCTTCTGTCAGCCCATTTCATCAACTCTCTTCAAATATTCATTGCATTTATACCTTATCTGTCTCCCTTTCACCCGTGAAACACTAAACATGGTTGTTGTTTTTGTTTTCCAGCTAAGCTTTTTCCTGCACCAACACACAAACACACACACATACACATTCACACACAGTGCCAACCCTGTCGCAGCCAACCAACCATGCTTGCCTTGCCTGAGGCCTATAGCCAGCGCTGGAGGTTAGATAGGGGTTCATTTAGCCATTTAAATTGAATGGAGGATTAGATTACCAGTTCTGGGAGACAGACTGGGGTTAGGATTAAAGGACACCTTCAGACGCAGAGCACCTATTCACATCAACATGCACATCACACAGCACTATCCATGGGTGGTAGAGGGAGCACTTAGTTGCTTTGCCTCCAAAAGTCTCCTAAATTAACACAGTCTGAATTAATTTAAAAGAGAGGGTAGAAGTGTTTAAAAAACGACATAGTGATGAAAAAAAAAGCACAAAAAGAGAGAGGGAGATGAAAGAAGAGTGCAGGGGAAGGAGAGAGTGATTGATTCCCACACAGTTGTAAAGCGGTTTCCTCTGGGGGGACGGATAAAGGGAAGGAGAAGAAGAGAGGGAACTGGGTAGTAAAGGAAGCAGACACTTTGCTGGGCTCCTGTTACTGTCACCTCTTTCTTTCTCTGCTTCTTTTCTTCACTGTCTTTTCTTTACCTAAACACAGACTCCCTCTATTTCTAATGGAGTCCTAAGCAACCTGAGCTCTAACTAAGGGAGTGAGAGAGGTAGATATAGAGGGAGAGACAGGTGGATGGAGGGAGAGAGGGGTGAAGGAGGAGAGGAGTGGTCAGGGGGAGAGGACTGAAAGGGTGTTAGATGAATCAAAGACCATAAGGTATTGGGCGCAGACAGCAGAGTGTAGAAGAGGACACGCATTCACATTAAAAAGGGAAGAGAGAGAGAGAGACGGAGAGAGGGAGGGGGCGACTGAGAGAGGGAGGAGGAAGAAAGATAGAGTGAATGAAATAGAGAGCCAGAGGAGGATAAAGGGCTTTACTAGAATGAATGCCATGCCAATAAAACCCATTGGATATTGAAGCTCAACATGTGAGGTGGGGATAGAATGAAAGAGAGGGAGGAAGAGAGAGAAAGAGGTGATAGAGTGTGAAAGACACAGTCACAGCTCCAGTTGACACACTTCCACTGCAACTAAAACTCATTGGGAAAGAGAAGTAGCTCTCTCCTCCTTGACAAACAGTGGAACAAGAGAGAGAGAGAGAGAGAGAGGGGGAGTGCTGCTTCTCGATTCTGAAAACCAAGAAAGAGGGAGAGTGTTGGATGTTACACTTAATGGAGAACTGAAGGAGTGTGAGAAATAGGGAGAGAGAGAAAGAAGGAGAGAGATAGGGAGAGAGACAGAAAAATAAGGAGAGAGAGGAAGGGTCAGAAAGGAGAGCGAGAAAGCTGTTTGTAGCCGTGAGAATGATCATTCATCAAAACTAAAAATAACATCGGCACTTTCCCTTGGTTGGCCTGAGTAATTGTTCTAGCAGGGAAGAAGGTAATTACAGAAGGCTATTAGAATACACGGCAGACGCCATTAAATATTCCTACAGGAAGTGTCGGCGAGGAGGAGCGGAGGGTTAAAGCCGCTTGGCGCACGCCATACCAGACGCAGCCTAGCGACCGCCGACCGGGGAGCGTAGACGCTGCATGACTCACCGCCATAATGATGGTCCAAATGTTTCTACCGGGAGAGCCAGTGTCACCGTGTCAACACAACACACACAAATGCTATCACTCGCCCACCGGCTCAGAGTGAGACACTCAGACAGGGAATGAGACACACACACACGGAGGAAGGGAAAGATGCTAATCCAAATGGACAGTTTGACATATAATACAATCACACACATACTCACTCAAAGACCTAGAAGTCAAGCACACACACACACACACGCTGACATATGATTCTGCGACCAAAAACTCACTAAGATGAAGACATTATTCATCGTAGACATTTTGACATACAATCAAACCAACAGAAATAAACTGACACACACACAAATATGGTACAGACATTAAAGTGGCAATATGTAACTTTTTTGGGCAACCCGACCAAATTCACATAGAAATGTGAGTTATAGATCTATCATTCTACGTGAAAGCAAGTTTAAGAATCGGTCGATCTGTTCTATGTGCGCAATTTCTATGCTTCCCGTTCTTATGTTTTGTTTTTACTACTTTCGGTTTTGTACACCAGCTTCAAACAGCTGAAACAACAATATTTTTGGTTATGAAAAATATATTTCACAGCTGTTTAGATGATACAATGATTATCTACACTATACTATCTTATTTTGTCACATAAACAGAAATTAGGCAAACTATTAGAGGTTTAGCAAACAGGAAATGGCGGAGCGAATTCTACATAGTGCAACTTTAATATATGCTGAGAGGTAGACACATCATACTCAGACTGACCCGGTCACTCACTCACTCACTCACTCACTCACTCACTCACTCACTCACTCACTCACTCACTCACTCACTCACTCTCACACACACACACACACACACACACACACACACACACACACACACACACAAAAAGTGCACTCACACACACACAAAAAGTACACTCACACACACACACCATCTCTTATACAGTATTCACAAACACACAAATGCAACGACACACTCCATTGCCAGCAGTCACACCCTCACAGACACAGACACAGCCAGCTTCTTGCTACTACAAGCAACAATATGACCTGTCACTGTCCCCGGGAAGAAAATCACAGTGGCACGCTGGCATATGAAATTACACACACACCCACACATAGCTACCTGCTGGAGGCAGACATGCAAATAGGCTAGCAGCTGCTGAGCAGAGCAGAGCATAGAAAAGCGCCTGACACATGCAATACTCACGAACCCAGTCCATGGTCAAACCCCTGCCCCACCGCAATGTAAACACTTACTTCACTGTACATTCTAATGCTCATCATACTACCAAATGTGACAGACATTGGCATTGACATCTCAAACTCCCAGCAGACATTGATTACATAAAGCGTCTGTAAGGAAACAGCAGAGTGAGGGAGAGAGACTACAGAGATACACTACACTACCTCCGTCTGCGTCTCAGATGTTGAGCCAATAATGATGGTGTTGCTGCCAAGAGAAAACCTTGTATCTCCAAAACTGATACATGAAATGGAACAAGAAATGGAAAAGATGTTCAATTTCTGAACATAACAGAACAAAACTTCAGATGGTATCTGAATACATTTAATTGGTCCCTGAGTCGTGAAACACTCAGAATAGATAAAGCAGAGTTAGCTCTTTCAATCCGTGTATAGAAATCTGAATGGAGTTAAAAGGTTTTCTTCTGATAATGATGATGATTAATGGGAAAAACACTGGCACCTCTGAGCTTACTTGTTGAAGGTGCGTGGGAATTATTAGATGACAACGATGATGATTAAAAGAGGTGTAATAGGTCACTGTGGATGATACGTCAACAATAAACCCTGTAAGCCAACAACAAACAACAAACACCTACGGATAAATACCTGATACATTCCCATATGGGTTTCACAAACCTTGAGAACAAGGTCATATTAACCGTTTTCTGCTCCCACAAGTGTTGTTTAATTCATCTATAAAAAGTTTTATTGTATAATATCTGATGTTCTTCATCTGCATTTTTCCCCAGTAAACAGGTCCAAGTTAGGGAATTCACGTCACGCTTCAATGGGATTTTGAAAGGTCGTTGACATTGTTGTGATGGCTTTGGAATTAACTCCCCAACAGGCATGCTTCCAGTACAATGTTTCCTCTGTCATCTGCAATACTCTGATGATTTCCTACAACATATGATTAATATGTTGGGCAGGAACACCAGTTACCCTCCTAATAGGGGACAACAGTTGAGATATGAAATAAGCACCCCTAGTGTGACTGGTATTGTGTCCATCTGATGTACAGGGTTAAAGAGCCACTGAACACGCCGATTGGCACATCTGTTTTTCTGTTGCTCATTAGAAAAAAAAAGATTTCAGTCTTGGAGGTGTGTTTCTTGTCCGATTCCGTGTTTGGTTAATGATGTTTGTCCCCCATGAGACACTGTAGACACGGATGCCTATTTCACTTCCTCAAAATCCCCAGAAAGAATCTAAGATAACTCAAGAGATCAGTAATTAATTTTGACGTTTTTGCAGAGGATTTTACATCTAACTAAGGTGTTTGGTGCAGTATTGGGGTTGTCTTATGTAAACAAAGTCAGAGCTGCTGGGCAGGTCTGTCTCACTGTCTTTGCTATTGGATAGAGAGCGATCACCACAGCTGTTCACCCCATGTTAGTGGGCAAATGGATATTGTCAAACCAAAACCCAACCTTCATTTACCCAGTGTAATGCACGGATGTTTCAAACTCCGTTTTAGACGAGACTGACTTTATGACCAAAATTATCCTATTTACACTTTGTAGTCAATTTTGACACTAGAATAACTGTTTCTGACTCATAGGCCGTTTTCAAAAGGATTCGTTGCTTTTTAAAGGCAGTCACTCTTTAAGCTCTACTGTCGGTCTAATAGCCACATGCTCCAGTTATCATTACAAGTCATATAAACCCAGTATGTTGTTTATTAGTACTATTTTGATAAACTTGGGTGTTGGAAATGGGCAGAGCGGTGGGTAGAAAGAGAAAGCCAGAGAGAGAAGTAGCCTAGAGAGAAAGAGAGAAGCCCAGAGATAGCAAGAGGAGTGTGTGTGTTTACTGAAGATAAGGAGAATAAGCTAAATGACGGAATGGAGCGAGGAGGCATACTATTAACAGGACAAATATGCTTATTCAAACAGCAACTTTAACACCCTGAAAATGAAAATACGCCCAGGAGAGATGGAGAGGGAGAGACGGAGAAAGAGGGACGGGAAGGGCAAAAGGGTGAGAGAGAATGAGAAGAGCAAGAGATGGATTAGGGAGAACGGAGTGGGTGAGAGAGAACAGTGCAATTTCATTTATCTAATTATATTTATCTTCCTGCTTTCGCAAACAAACAACAGAGACAAATGGTGCTTGCTGAATACACACACACACAGGCACACACACACAGGCACACAACAACAACGTTGCACACAGACAGAGGCACAGAGACACACGCAAACACAAACACACACACACACACACACACACACACACACACACCCACACTGCCCACACAGTGACCGATGCCTCACACCAAAACAAAAACCCACCAACAGCCAGTAGAGGAAAAAGAAAGAAACAAAGTGAAAAAGAGAGGCAACCAGATGAGGGGAATGAGAGGGGGAGGGAAGAGGAGGGAGAAGGACAGAGAAGCTAAGGCCACAAACCAGATTGACACTGAAAAATGTATGTGCGGCTGCAAAGATGATATTTTTTTTTTTTTTTTTTTACCTTTATTTAACTAGGCAAGTCAGTTAAGAACAAATTCTTATTTACAATGACGGCCTACCAAAATGCCTCCTGCGGGGACAGTGGCTGGGTTTAAAAATACAAATATAGGACAAAACACACATCATGACAAGAGAGACACCACACCACTACATAAAGAGAGACCTAAGACAACAACATAGCATGGCAGCAACACATGACCACACAACATGACAGCAACACCACATGACAACAACATGGTAGCAACACAACATGGCAGCAGCACAACATGGTAGCAGCACAAAACATGGTACAAACATTATTGGGCACAAACAACAGCACAAAGGCAAGAAGACAACAATACATCACAGGAAGCAGCCACAGCTGTCAGTAAGAGTGTCCATGATTGAGTCTTTGAATGAATAGATGGAGATAAAACTGTCCAGTTTGAGTGTTTTTTGCAGCTTGTTCCAGTCACTTGCTACAACGAACTGAAAAGAGGAGCGACCCAGGGATGTGTGTGCTTTGGGGACCTTTAACAGAATGTGACTGGCAGAACGGGTGTGGAGGATGAGGGCTGCAGTAGGTATCTCAGATAGGGGGGAGTGAGGCCTAAGAGGGTTTTATAAATAAGCATCAACCAGTGAGAGAAAGAAGGGAAAGACAGAAAACGTGTGATCAACACAGGTACAAGAGAGAGAGAAAATAGTCCCAACACAGACAGGTTGAAGGCTTTAGCCTTTGCATCCCTGATAATCTCTTTCGCTCTCTCCTTCCCTCTCTCTCTCCTTCCCTCTCTCTCTCAGTAGATTTGGTTATTTGTTTCCAGAGTGTGTGTGTGTGTGTGTCATACATCACGTCCGTCTGTCTCTGTGTATCTGATTGTGTCAATTTGTCTTAGTGTCACCCCGCTCTCCAATTTGCCATCTGTCGGACAGGCCCGCGCTGTGGGCCCTTATTGATTGGCCTACACAGCTGTCATTCTTCCTATCTGTCACAGAACCGGCCCAGGCCCATTCCCCTGCATTTCCATATAAGGACACGTTTCTGTATTTTATGTCTGTCTTGCACCCCCCACCTTCCTATTCAGTGAGAAATCATTGTAGGGTTTTGTTTATTGTGTTGTTATCCAATGGACCATTTAGTTCCTGTCTGCTGTCCAATGAGATAGTATTTCCTAACCATGTGACCTGATCTGGAAAACGGGTTATAGCCTGTCAGGAATGCTGTGTTCATAATCAATACATTTTATTTGTCACATGCTTCGTAAACAACAGGTGTAGACCAGGGTTTCTGTTAGCCGGTAAATGGCGGCTTTTGGCCAAAACATTTATATTTGAAAAGCCGATAAATAAAATTGTTGCTGGCCAAATTGTCCCAAAAAAACAACAACATCCATTACAAAATAATGTTTTTTATTCATTGATGTAAATACCAGTCGATGTGCTCAAACTTCAAAGGAAAATATACTTCATTGGCTAATAAATCCTCAAGCTGCTGGGAAATTAGTGTCGGTGCGTTTCTATATTTACTCACGTTAAAGACGCGAGGTCCTCATAGGGGACTTCAGCTAAGTGTACCCCGACAGGGCAAAATTGGCGAAGATTGTGTTGATTATCCCTGTTTCCAGTGTGCCCGCCGAGAGGGGATTCTTTCTCCCATACAGAGGAAAGACTTCCTCAAGATCGCGCCTTCTTAAGGACAAAGTAACGAGGCTGATGTGCATCGCAAGCTGCTCCAAGGAGTTGGACAGTTTTTACTTCCCAACAGCAGCGGCTCACTTTGAGCAGGCCAAGGTCCACCGCAAATGCAAGTAAATTAGAGGCAAATTGTGATCGTCAAGCCCAGTTCTAGCAGTTCTGCTGCCGCCCTAGGCAAGATCAACATATGCCACCCCTGGCCATGTATAGTATAAAGATTTGGAATGGATTGATAGACTAGAGTAGAGTAATGATGTGTATCATGCGCAATTGGTGAATTTCAGTTTAGTTTATTCAGTAGCACTATTCACTTCGGAGAGTTACAATGTTGCAATCACTAGGAAGACAACTGTCTATAGTAGGAAACAGAGTTGTTATTAATACAATACATATCACACATCATACGATTCATGACCCCATGATACTGTAGTTCAAATTACAATAAACATAACATGTATTAACATAATCCAGTAGAACTGTAAAAAGAGTGAGATATAATTTGAGTTTTGGAAACAAGCGCTGTAAAATAAGCTTTCTCTCAATGAACCAGCCTTAGCTAATTTAGTTTATTTACATATTGAATTTGATTGTCCAACATCAGTTTGAAAATGTATTCATTTTGTGGCCACCTAGAGTGTCCTATTTCCACTGCCGTGGTGCTGAATTGCAGCGGGAATGGGAAGTGGAGCGGGCCTGCCCGGTCATGGCTAGAAGTGATCCATCTTTTGTCAAATTAAGGTCAAAAGTTGAATTATTTTGCATTTTAGCTAAGCCTAACCTAATTATCCTAACATGCTACGTACATTTTCCTAACCTGCTGCGTAGATTCTCCTAACCTGCTACGAAAAGTCAAATCTGACGTTAATTTGACAAAAACTCTATCCTTTCTAGCCATGACCGGCCGGCCCTGCTGTTCGTAGACAGCCATGTTTTGTTACTTATTAGGCTAAATTAAAACAGCTGTGTTTTGTTATTTATGAATTACAATGTTCATACAAATAGCCTATAGGACAGGTCGTTCACATATTATATAATACAATATTATATTTTTTAGTGTTTTATTACTGTGTAGGCGACTTGTTCTTCTAGGCAATTTTGTATTTTTTAAAAATTATATTCATTTGTGATTTATAGCAGGGATGAAGACGCAACGGGCTATGTTTTTGCTTTTCAATAAAACCTGTCATGTTGGTATAAGAACATCGTTCTACTTTTATATTACAATTTTACAGGCTAATTTCTATTGTTAAGATGAATTACAATAATCTAAATGTGATTTTGAGCATCGTGGGTGGACGGCCTAATGCATTACGCACCCAATCCATATGGATGTCCGGTAAATGTAAATCTTGCCGGTCACGTTGTCCGGGGCCAAATTTCCTAACGGAAACCCTGGTGTAGACTAACAATGAAATGCTTACGGGCTCTTCCCAAGAAAAAAAAAAAGAAAAAAAAAAAGACAAATAATAGACAAATAATAACACGAGGAATAAATACATAATTATTAACGATAACTTGGCTATATACATGGGGTACCAGTACCGAGTCGATGTGCAGGTAAGGTAGATTTGTACACATAGGTAGGGATAAAGTGACTAGGCAACAGGATAGATAATAAACACAATCAAGTGGGAAGGTGGTATTTACCACATACGACTGGGAAAAATCCAGTTGAACGGCCTCCAACTGGTAATACTAGTGGGAAACTCGTCTATCAACCCTGTGCTCCGAGTTTCCCACTTGCACCTCTCTGACGTCATTTGTCAACAAAAAAGACAGCAAGCTTGGCGGCATCTTCAGTAGTCATTGTTTATGGTAAGAACTAAATGAAAATTGTTGATACAAAATTGATTCTGTTCATCTCCTTTTGATTTAGAAAGTGAAAGCAGCTCTGGATATCCTTTCTATGGGCAAAAATTGAGCAAAATAATCACAAGCCTTCTAATGACCTCCATGTTTGATGGAATTTCTCAGTTCAAAACGTGAATACACCCAGCTCGTATTTTAGAGCCGGGACAATATCAGTATTGCGATACTCGTTAGTATCGTGGCAAGGAAACAAAACACAAAGTGGATTTAACTAGGAAAACAGCCCTAAAGTTGGAAACAAACATTATGTTCTCATCCAGTCATATTTATTTATTTATTTTATTTAATTTTTTATTTAATTTCACCTTTATTTAACCAGGTAAGCCAGTTGAGAACAAGTTCTCATTTACAACTGCGACCTGGCCAAGATAAAGCAAAGCAGTGCGATAAAAACAACAACACAGAGTTACATATGGGGTAAAAAAAACATAAAGTCAAAAAATACAACAGATAATATATATACAGTGTGTGCAAATGTAGCAAGTTATGGAGGTAAGGCAATAAATAGGCTATAGTGCAAAATAATTACAATTAGTATTAACACTGGAATGCTAGATGTGCAAGAGATTATGTGCAAATAGAGATACTGGGGTGCAAAAGAGCAAAATAAATAACAATATAGGGATGAGGTAGTTGGGTGGGCTAATTTCAGATGGGCTGTGTACAGGTGCAGTGATCGGTAAGGTGCTCTGACAACTGTTGCTTAAAGTTAGTGAGGGAGATAAGAGCCTCCAGCTTCAGAGATTTTTGCAATTCGTTCCAGTCATTGGCAGCAGAGAACTGGAAGGAATGGCGGCCAAAGGAGGTGTTGGCTTTGGGGATGACCAGTGAGATATACCTGCTGGAGCGCAGACTACAGGTGGGTGCTGCTATGGTGACCAATGAGCTAAGATAAGGCGGGGATTTGCCTAGCAATGATTTATAGATGGCCTGGAGCCAGTGGGTTTGACGACGAACATGTAGTGAGTATTACAAGATAAGTATTTTCCAAGCTATAGCACACAATATTTTACATACAGCAGGTTTTTAAAGGACTAAAGAGTTCAGTCTGGTTAGTGTTTTCATTTTTGCCACAGAAAACATATTGCGATACTGATATCATATTTACGACTTCACAACTGGTAATTACCACCTTCCCACTTGGTTGTGAACACAGCATAAGGCCCAGAGTTTTTCCTGGTCAGGTAAAATGGTCAGAAAAAAGTCAGGGCCTTAAGTATACTACCACAATAGCACTGTCAATGGAGAGAGCTCAAGCCTATCATTATAGAATGTGAGAGGCTGACAGCAGGTGTGCTATTTGACAGCAAATTCACATAATGGCCTGTAAACAAAAAACTCTCTGTAGAGAGTCTAACAGTATGTCTGAACATGTCTAAAGTGTCTGTCTTTGATCTAGCCAGTCAGAGGTATGGGCTCTGACCTGTACCCAGTGTGTAGCAATCCAGATTGGTTCCTTCATGATGGGACCAGCATTTGATGATAGCCTCATTGCTAAAAGACTTGGCACCTTAACTACATCTTTTATCATTATCCATTCATCCTTATCCCTCTCTCTCACCTCCCCTGGAGCTCAAAGAGATAAGACTAAGGCCCATTTTAGATGAGGGAGAATTGAATGGGTTTGGTGTGTGTGAGTGTGTGTGTGTGTGTGTGTGTGTATGTGTGTCCGTGGCAACGTGCGGGAGGTAGAGTTGGGTTCATTTCTGCCTCATCTACCTCCAGCTCATCCTTCCTGCTGAGCCAATCAGAGTCCTCAGAGACAGTCTGGATCTCCAGCAGAGCCCAGAGAACCCAGCTCATCGCAGAACAGAACACACACACACATCATCATACACACAGTCACAAACACACCGAGATAAACACACACACTCACCACATGTACACTCTGCAAACAACACTCTTCACACACACTTATACCCCCTATCAATACACCCAGAACATTGCCTTATAATGTGTGAGAGGACCACCCTGCAATGTGATGGAGGACCCCAGTCCTGCTGTGTGTGTGTACGTGAACGTGTGAGCACGTGCCAGTGTGTGACACCAGGCTCACGGGTGAGATTACACAGACAATATACCTCAGCCACAACAGGCATCTCATCCAGCACACAGTAATCAGACATTACCCCAATCACACACTAACAGTGTTGTTCACAGATATAGAGGAGAGGGGGGGAGAGAGAGAGAGCGAGAGTGAGGGGATGAATAGACTAGAAGGGGGAGAAAGGAAGATGCAGAGGAAGGATGGAGGGAGAAAGGGAGGGGGAGAGAAGAAAAATGGGATGAACATGAGCAGGGTTTTTTCTGCCATGGAAATCCTTGGGAGGGACGCCTAAGTGAAATAAGTGGAATAGAAAGGTTAATGGTGAAAGAGTTAAAGAAGAGATGGAAGAGTACAATGAAGAGTGAGTAGCATCATGGGAGGATGGGGAGAGAGAAGTGGAGAATGGAGGGAGCGAGGGAGGGAGTAGAGGAGTGATGCGTGTCCCGTGTTCCTGGGGTCTGAGCAGAGTGAGCAGCAGCCGTGCAGTTGTGAGCTGCAGAGCAATTACATTTATCTACTCGTTAACCACCAGGGTAATTGACTACATGGGTCTGCACTGATACACTGAGAGAGACGGATATAGAGAGAGAGAATGGGAGAGGGAGGGGGAGAGAGGGAATGAGAGAGAGGGGGGAAGAGAGACATACTGTAGGAGAAAGAGGAGAGAAAGAGAAAACACTTTAGGTGGGGAAAAAGGGAAAGACGGGGAAAAGGGAGGAGGGGTGGATGAGAGGAGAACATAACAAAAATGGGAGGGAGAGTAGCAGAGTGAATAAGTGGATGAGAAAGGTGTGTGTATGTGCCTCTGTGTGTGTCCCTATGTGTGTGTGTGTGTGTGTGTGTGTGGCGTAACAGGTGAGTGATTGATGGGACTGGTTCTGCAGGGCTGGTGAAAGAGCTAGCTAGACCGCCTTCACACAGGGAGGTACTTAGGGACAACATATACCTATGGACACACACTGTATATACACACTGACAAACTCAGCTGCCTCCACTGACACTAACTGATACACTAGCAGAGAACAAAGGGAATCCTTACACTAGTATCTGTTCCTAGAAGTGCTCTGTATGAAATGTGCAACGTTTCAACACTAGCTGGGTCGTCGTCAGGACAAACTTTTTACCCAATAATATTACACAGCATATAAAACTGGCTTCCTGGGACTACATGACACACTGTTGCCAGCTCAGCAGTTTCTCTGGGGCAGCTCACAGGACCAGGCTACAGCATGCCCGTACTACTCAAATTACTGTACAGTACATTTAATAGGCAGGGCTGAACACTTGATTCAACTACCTCAACTAATCATCAAACCCTTGATTAGTTGAATCAGGGGTGCTTGTGTGGGACCGGAGTTGAGAAACACTGGTCTAGAATGTGAATCGACTCTCTCCGTCACTGCAATAAGGTGCAATGGCTTTTCATTGTCTTTAATGGAACGCAGCACGAGACACCTTCAGTAGCAGGAACACGCTCCCTCTGTTCCTCCCTGTTCCTCCCTGTGCTCCTGTGACGGCTCCTGTGATGTAGGGGGGGGGGCTCCTTACCCCTCCTTACCTTGACATGAAACCTCAACATCATTCCTCTGATCTAACACAAGGCTGGTCTAAGTTAGGCTCAACATGAGAGATGGAAATTGAGAGAAAGAGAGAGAGAGAGAGATAAAGAGAGAGAGGGGGAGGGGGGGTTGTCAGCCCTTTTCTACTGTGATGACTTGCTGAATTTCCCACTCAGAAATACATTTCCCCATGTTGCATCATGAGCAAATTAAGAGCATGAGAGAAAAGAGAGAGAAAAGGAGAGAGAGAAGAGAAGAAGAGAGAAGAAAGAGAGAAAAGGAGAGAGAGAAGAGAAGAAGAGAGAAGAAAGAGAAAAGGAGAGAGAGAAGAGAATAAGAGAGAAGAAAGAGAGAAAAGGAGAGAGAGAAGAGAAGAAGAGAGAAGAAAGAGAGAAAAGGAGAGAGAGAAGAGAAGAAGAGAGAAGAAAGAGAAAAGGAGCGAGAGAAGAGAAGAAGAGAGAAGAAAGAGAGAAAAGGAGAGAGAGAAGAGAAGAGAGAAGAAAGAGAGAAAAGGAGAGAGAGAAGAGAAGAAGAGAGAAGAAAGAGAAAAGGAGCGAGAGAAGAGAAGAAGAGAGAAGAAAGAGAGAAAAGGAGCGAGAGAAGAGAAGAAGAGAGAAGAAAGAGAGAAAAGGAGAGAGAGAAGAGAAGAAGAGAGAAGAAAGAGAGAAAAGGAGAGAGAGAAGAGAAGAAGAGAGAAGAAAGAGAGAAAAGGAGAGAGAGAAGAGAAGAAGAGAGAAGAAAGAGAGAAAAGGAGAGAGAGAAGAGAAGAAGAGAGAAGAAAGAGAGAAAAGGAGAGAGAGAGAGAAAGAGAGAAGAAAGAGAGAAAAGGAGAGAGAGAAGAGAAGAAGAGAGAAGAAAGCTATCTCGCCCTATTACTCGTATAACTCTGTCAGTCTGTCTGACTGTCTCTCTGCAACTTTACTCCTCTCTCTCTTACTTTCATCTGTCTCAGTCTTTACTCTCTCTCTCTTTACTTTCATCTG
>NW_028159580.1:0-5000 GCF_964263955.1 Coregonus lavaretus
ACGTTACAGACTTATTCTAAAATGGATAAATAAAAAAAAACACACACACAATACCCCATAATGACAAAGCAAAAACAGGTTTTTAGACATTTTTACAAATTTACATAAGTATTCAGACCCTTTGCTATGAGACTTGAAATTGAGCTCAGTTGCATCCTGTTTTCATTGATCATCCTTGAGATGTTTCTACAACTTGATTGGAGTCCACCTGTGTTAAATTCAATTGATTGGACATGATTTGTAAAAGCCACACCTGTCTATATAAGGTCCCACAGTTGGCAGTGCATGTCAGAGCAAAAACCAAGCCATGAGGTCGAAGGGATTGTCCATAGAGCTCAGAGACTGGATTGTGTCGAGGCACAGATCTGGGGAAGGGTATCAAAGTATTTCTGCAGCATTGAAGATCCCCAAGAACACAGTGGCCTCCATCATTCTTAAATAGAAGAAGTTTGGAACCACCAAGACTCTTCCTAGAGCTGGCCGCTCGGCCAAACTGGGCAATCGAGGGAGAAGGGCCTTGGTCAGGGAGGTGACCAAGAACCTGATGGTCACTCTGACAGAGCTCTAGAGTTCCTCTGTGGAGATGGGAGAACCTTCCAGAAGGACAACCATCTCTGCAGCACTCCACCAATCAGGCCTTCATGGTAGAGTGGCCAGACGGAAGCCACTCCTCAGTAAAAGGCACATGACAGCCCGCTTGACAGACCGCTTGCCAAAAGGCACCTAAAGACTCTCAGACCATGAGAAACAAGATTCTCTGGTCTGATGAAAGCAAGATTAAACTGTTTGGCCTGAATACCAATCATCACATCTGGAGGAAACCTGGCACCATCCCTACGGTGAAGCATGGTGGTGGCAGCATTATGCTGTGGGGATGTTTTTCAGCAGCAGGGACTTTGAGACTAGTCAAGATCGAGGCAAAGATGAACGGAGCAAAGTACAGAGAGATCCTTGATGAAAACCTGTTCCAGAGCGCTCATGACCTCAGACTGGGGTGACAGTTCACCTTCCAACAGGACAACGACCGAAAGCACACAGCCAAGACAACACAGCAGTGGCTTCGGGACAATTCTCTGAATGTCCTTGAGTGGCCCAACCAGAGCCCGGACTTGAACCCGATCTAACATCTCTGGAGAGACCTGACAATAGCTGTGCAGCGACGCTCCCCATCCAACCTGACAGAGTTTGAGAGGATATGCAGAGAAGAATGGGAGAAACTCCCCAAATACAGGTGTGCCAAGCTTGTAGCATCATACCCAATAAGAAGAAGGCCCCTGTAGCTTAGTTGGTAGAGCATGGCGCTTGCAACGCCAGGGTTGTGGGTTTGTTTCCCACGGGGGCCCAGTATGAAAATGTATGCACTCACTAACTGTAAGTCGCTCTGGATAAGAGCGTCTGCTAAATGACAAAAATTTTAAAATGTAAGACTCGAGGCTGTAATCACTGCCAAAGGTGCTTCAACAAAGTACTGAGTAAAGGGTCTGAATACTTATGTAAATGTGATATTTCAGTTTTTTATTTTTAATACATTTGCTAAAATGTCTAAAAACCTGTTTTGCTTTTGTCATTATGGGGTATTGTATGTAGATTGATGAGGGGGAAAAAACAATTTAATCAATTTTAGAATAAGGCTGTAAAGTAACAAAATGTGGACAAAGTCAAGGGGTCTGAATACTTTCCGAATGCACTGTACATACTGTAACAAGGCTGTATATTTCTATAGGTTTGAGTTCTATAAAAGGCTGTATGTTGCTATAGGTTTGAGTTGTATAAAAGGCTGTTTCTTGCTATAGGTTTGAGTTCTATAAAAGGCTGTTTCTTTCTATAGGTTTGAGTTCTATAAAAGGCTGTATCTTCCTATAGGTTTGAGTTGTATAAAAGGCTGTATGTTGCTATAGGTTTGAGTTGTATAAAAGGCTGTATGTTGCTATAGGTTTGAGTTGTATAAAAGGCTGTATGTTGCTATAGGTTTGAGTTGTATAAAAGGCTGTATGTTGCTATAGGTTTGAGTTGTATAAAAGGCTGTATGTTGCTATAGGTTTGAGTTGTATAAAAGGCTGTATGTTGCTATAGGTTTGAGTTCTATAAAAGGCTGTATGTTGCTATAGGTAAATGTATACCAAGGATGTATGTTGCTATAGGTAAATGTATACCAAGGCTGTATGTTGCTATAGGTAAATGTATACCAAGGCTGTATGTTGTCTTGTAGGGTGATCTGGGGATGCCTGGAACCCCTGGAATACCTGGACCTTCAGTAAGTAGGACTTTTATTCATCTGCACACAACAGAAGGATGATGTGAATCTTCCATTTCTTCACGCTCTTTTGTTGCACTTCATGCTGTACTCCCTTTTATGACAAGGGTACATAAAACATGGTGGCTATCTGAGGAAATGAAATACATGTCATGGACATGGACTTCCCAAACCTGTAAGAAATGACACAGACAGAACACAGTTATACTGTAATAGTATCCTCAGTGAACAAAGCTTCATATGAACAGATGTACAGTATCTCACTAAAGTGAGTACACCCCTCACATTTTTGTAAATATTTGATTATATCTTTTCATGTGACAACACTGAAGAAATGACACTTTTCTACAATGTAAAGTAGTGAGTGTACAGCTTGTATAACAGTGTAAATGTGCTGTCCCCTCAAAATAACTCAACACACAGCCATTAATGTCTAAACCACTGGCAACAAAAGTGAGTACACCCCTATGTGAAAATGTCCAAATTGGGCCCAATTAGCCATTTTCCCTCCCCGGTGTCACGTGACTCGTTAGTGTTACAAGGTCTCAGGTGTGAATGGGGAGTAGGTGTGTTACATTTGGTGTCAGCGCTCTCACACTCCCTCATACTGGTCACTGGAAGTTCAACATGGCACCTCATGGCAAAGAACTCTCTGAGGATCTGAAAAGAATAAGTGTCGCTCTACATAAAGATGGGCTGGGCTATAAGAAGATTGCCAAGACCCTGAAACTGAGCTGCAGCACGTTGGCCAAGACCATACAGCGGTTTAACAGGACAGGTTCCACTCAGAACAGGCCTCGCCATGGTCGACCAAAGAAGTTGAGTGCACGTGCTCAGCGTCATATCCAGATGATGTCTTTGGGAAATAGACGTATGAGTGCTGCCAGCATTGCTGCAGAGGTTGAAGGGGTGGGGGGTCAGCCTGTCAGTGCTCAGACCATATGCCGCACACTGCATCAAATTGGTCTGCATGGCTGTCGTCCCAGAAGGAAGCCTCTTCTAAAGATGATGCACAAGAAAGCCCGCAAACAGTTTGCTGAAGACAAGCAGACGAAGGACATGGATTACTGGAACCATGTCCTGTGGTCTGATGAGACCAAGATACACTTATTTGGTTCAGATGGTGTCAAGCGTGTATGGCGGCAACCAGGTGAGGAGTACAAAGACAAGTGTGTCTTGCCTACAGTCAAGCATGGTGGTGGGAGTGTCATGGTCTGGGGCTGATGAGTGCTGCCGGCACTGGGGAGCTACAGTTCATTGAGGGAACCGTGAATGCCAACATGTACTGTGACATACTGAAGCAGAGCATGATCGCCTCCCTTCGGAGACTGGGCCGCAGGGCAGTATTCCAACATGATAACGACCTCAAACACACCTCCAAGACGACCACTGCCTTGCTAAAGAAGCTGAGGGTAAAGGTGATGGACTGGCCAAGCATGTCTCCAGACCAAACCCTATTGAGCATCTGTGGGGCATCCTCAAACGGAAGGTGGAGGAGTGCAAGGTCTCTAACATCCACCAGCTCTGTGATGTCGTCATGGAGGAGTGGAAGAGGACTCCAGTGGCAACCTGTGAAGCTCTGATGAAATCCATGCCCAAGAGGGTTAAGGCAGTGCTGGAAAATGATGGTGGCCACACAAAATATTGACACTTTGGGCCCAATTTGGACATTTTCACTTAGGGGTGTACTCACTTTTGTTGCCAGCGATTTAGACATTAATGGCTGTGTGTTGTGTTATTTTGAGGGGACAGCAAATGTACACTGTTATACAAGCTGTACAGTCACTACTTTACATTGTAGCAAAGTGTCATTTCTTCAGTGTTGTCACATGAAAAGATATACTCAAATATTTACAAAAATGTGAGGGGTGTACTCACTTTTGTGAGATACTGTAATACTATACCCAGTGAAAAGTCCTTCAGATGTAAACCCAGTGAACAGTACTTCAGATGTAAACCCAGTGAACAGTACTTCAGATGTAATACTATACCTAGTGAACAGTCCTTCAGATGTAATACTATACCCAGTGAACAGTCCTTCAGATGTAATACTATACCCAGTGAACAGTACTTCAGATGTAATACTATACCTAGTGAACAGTCCTTCAGATGTAATACTATACCTAGTGAACGGTCCTTCAGATGTAATACTATACCCAGTGAACAGTCCTTCAGATGTAAACCCAGTGAACAGTACTTCAGATGTAAACACAGTGAACAATCCTTCAGATGTCATACTATACCTAGTGAACAGTCCTTCAGATGTAATACTATACCCAGTGAACAGTCCTTCAGATGTAATACTATACCTAGTGAACAGTCCTTCAGATGTAAACCCAGTGAACAGTACTTCAGATGTAAACCCAGTGAACAGTCCTTCAGATGTAATACTATACCTAGTGAACAGTCCTTCAGATGTAAACCCAGTGAACAGTCCTTCAGATGTAAACCCAGTGAACAGTCCTTCAGATGTAATACTATACCCAGTGAACAGTCCTTCATATATAATACTATACCCAGTGAACAGTCCTTCATATATAATACTATACCCAGTGAACAGTCCTTCAGATGTAGTACTATACCTAGTGAACAGTCCTTCAGATGTAATACTATACCCAGTGAACAGTCCTTCAGATGTAATACTATACCTAGTGAACAGTTCTTCAGATGTAATACTATACCCAGTGAACAGTCCTTCAGATGTAATACTATACCCAGTGAACAGTACTTCAGATGTAATACTATA
>NW_028159580.1:10000-12500 GCF_964263955.1 Coregonus lavaretus
TTTCCATATCGATAAAAGAGCTTGAATGAAGGGACAATCTGTTTAAAAATCTGGTTTAAATAAGCGTATTAGTCCAGGCTTGTTTTGCAGAACGATGACATTACTGTATGTTATTATCATCAGAAATGGTTTCTTTAGTTGAATTCCATCAGTCTGTAAGCAGAGTGGAGCAGCAGAGTTCACACAGCAATCAGCATCATTATCCCACGCTTCAGATATCCCATCAACTGTGGAGAGAGATTACCTTGTCTGTCACAAATGGCACCCTATTCACTATATAGTGCACTAATTTGACCAAATGTAGTGCAGTACTGTATATAGGGAATAGGGTGCCATTTGAGACGCATGTCCAGAATGCACCAGGGCCGACCCGATCGAACGTTGGATTGTTGGAGCAGATGCAAAATGTATTTGTTTTCATTCTTTGTGTTCTGGTCGTTCCTTGAGCAGGGGAGGCCCGGGAAAGATGGACTTCCTGGGTACGAGGTGAGAGAAAATGACTTAGACACACACACACATCAAATCAAATCACATTTTATTTGCCATATGCGCCGAATACAACAGGTGTAGACCTTACAGTGAAATGCTGATTTACAAGCCCTTTAACCAACAATGCAGTTTTAAGAAAAAAGTGTTAAGTAAAAAAAAAGTAAATAAATAGTAGAAGTAAATTCAAATAACAGTAGGGAGGCTATATACAGGGGGTACCGGTACAGAGCCAATGTGCGGGGCACCGGTTAGTCTAAGTAATTAAGGTAATATGTACATGTGGGAATAGTTAAAGTGAATATGCGTAAATAATAAACAGAGAGTAGCAGCGTAAAAGAGGGGGAGGGTTGGGGTGGGGGGAACAATGCAAATAGTCTGGGTAGCCATGATTAGCTACACACATACACACACACACACACACACACACACACACAAATTCACAAAATGTCCCTCAATAAAATGATCTACCAGCAGCATCCTTGCCAGTAGTGTTGTTACCCAGCCTTTAGCCCTGGGGCTACGGCCAGTAGTGTTGTTACCCAGCCTTTAGCCCTGGAGCTACGGCCAGTAGTGTTGTTACCCAGCCTTTAGCCCTGGAGCTACGGCCAGTAGTGTTGTTACCCAGCCTTTAGCCCTGGAGCTACGGCCAGTAGTGTTGTTACCCAGCCTTTAGCCCTGGAGCTACGGCCAGTAGTGTTGTTACCCAGCCTTTAGCCCTGGTGCTACGGCATCACCGGAGGTGCATTAAAACACTGACATTTGCATATAAGACCATTTAATGATAAAAACTCAAAGGTATCCTGCAGATGTTGGGTTGTGTTGACTTTTAGTCTTTGTATCCTAATTGTACAGTTAATGCTGGGAGGCAGTGATAGATAGCTGTTTGTAATAGAGGGCAGGATATTTTCATATCTAGATAAGTATTCGGATGAAACTTAATGAGTAAAAAATTAAACAACTGCCACTGTGAACTCTGCTGGAAAAATGATTAGGTCTGTTTTGTACTCTGTCATATAACATTTTGTACTCTGTCATATAACATCACTAGTTCTGTTTTGTACTCTGTCATACAACATGGCTAGTTATGTTGCTGTTGTATCCTAATCACTCTTATAACGTTCTTTAAAGACAGGGCCGTTCAACCAGTTTTTAAAAGAGAAAAAATAACATTCTGCTCTATTGCACTCCATAGCAAGGGTTCCAATACAGTATGATTCACCATCAATTCCATTCTAATTAGCTGAATTATAACAGTATGATTCACCATCAATTCCATTCTAATTAGCTGAATTATAACAGTATGATTCACCATCAATTCCATTCTAATTAGCTGAATTATAACAGTATGATTCACCATCAATTCCATTCTAATTAGCTGAATTATAACAGTATGATTCACCATCAATTCCATTCTAATTAGCTGAATTATAACAGTATGATTCACCATCAATTCCATTCTAATTAGCTGAATTATACCAGTATGATTCACCATCAATTCCATTCTAATTAGCTGAATTATAACAGTATGATTCACCATCAATTCCATTCTAATTAGCTGAATTATAACAGTATGATTCACCATCAATTCCATTCTAATTAGCTGAATCATAACAGTATGATTCACCATCAATTCCATTCTAATTAGCTGAATTATAACAGTATGATTCACCATCAATTCCATTCTAATTAGCTGAATTATAACAGTATGATTCACCATCAATTCCATTCTAATTAGCTGAATTATAGCAGTATGATTCACCATCAATTCCATTCTAATTAGCTGAATTATAACAGTATGATTCACCATCAATTCCATTCTAATTAGCTGAATTATACCAGTATGATTCACCATCAATTCCATTCTAATTAGCTGAATTATAACAGTATGATTCACCATCAATTCCATTCTAATTAGCTGAATTATAACAGTATGATTCACCATCAATTCCATTCTAATTAGCTGAATTATAACAGTATGATTCACCATCAATTCCATTCTAATTAGCTGAAT
>NW_028159580.1:17500-24106 GCF_964263955.1 Coregonus lavaretus
AGGAGAGAGAGGGCTAGAGAGAGAGGGAAGGAGAGAAAGGGCTAGAGAGAGCGGGAAGGAGCGAGAGGCTAGAGAGAGAGGTGAAGAGAGAGGTGAGGAGAGAGAGGGCTAGAGAGAGGGAAGGAGAGAGAGGTGAGGAGAGAGGGAGAAGGAGAAGGAGAGAGAGGGAAGGAGAGAGAGGTGAGGAGAGAGGGAGAAGGAGAAGGAGAGAGAGGGAAGGAGAGCGAGGGATATGGAAAAAATAAAAGAGAGAAATGGAGAGAGATGGAGGAAAGAAGAGAGAGGGATAGAGAGAAACGGATTGTGTGCGTCTGAGAGATGGACTGTGGGAGAAAGAGAGGGAGAGAGAAATAGGGATAGAGATAGAAACAGATAGAGATGGAGAGAGATGGAGAGAGCGTGGGAGTGATGAGAGCTCTGCAGAGGATCGAAAAACACCTCCATGTGTCACAGCTATTTTACACACGGCATGCAGAGGGTTACATAACACAACAGAGATTAAAGTCTTCTGAATGCCAAGAAAGCAAGGACTAAAGTATTACCCTCCTATCTCTTTTTCTCACAGAACAGAACAGAACAGTACAGTGACCCTATTAAACAGAAAAGTACTTTGGCAACTCTTCATCGGTATTCAGCTCTGCCAAAATACAAGTATCCTGTTTTTAAACCAGCCGGAATAGAACACAATAATATTTGAGTGAATAATATTGATGTTAGAAAATGGTCATGGCCCTGAATATTGTTACTTTAATACCTTTATAAAGTTGCCTGGGTTTTGTTCCATCCTTTCCTCTACCTATCAAGACACAGACAATAAGAAGAACCTTTTAGAAAATGGCCCACAGATGATCACTGTTAATTGCAACAGAATATGAGATTTAAGCTCTGATTGCAAAGGTGTTGTCCCTGTTTTTCTCCCTGGGTTTTATTCTAGCCGTTCATACTATCATGGTATTTAGTGGAGCCTCACACTCATATATCCCATTCCTTTAGCCGTACCACTTTCTGGAGTCCACCAGAAATACAGTATTATAATGCATTTCTGAGTCTTTCCTCTGGACAGTCAGAAGAATGTAGAACTCAGAAAGAACATTTTCACAGTTCCGATTTCCATTCCATTCTGTTGCCAATGTTCTCTACAACATTCTGAGCGAACAGCAATCTTACTTTGAGCGCCTGAGATAGATGGCAGGGACAGGGAGACAGGGAGAGTGGAGTTGATTATTATTCCATGAAGCATTGCATCTCTTTATCTCTGAAGACACTGCAATTTTATACCACGTTGAATAAAACATGAACTACTGCTGTCTCGCTAATTACATTTTCTTAATCTGTTAAAGATGTTTTGGTTAAGTTTGTGTTATTCTGTTTCTGTTTCTCTCGCTCATGCCTGTCTGTCTCTCTCTCTCTCTCTCTCTCTCTCTCTCTCTCTCTCTCTCTCTCTCTCTCCTCACAGAATGATGCCAATTCCATGGAGGAAATTAAAATGTTTATCCGGAATGAAGTGTTGCGGCTGTTTGAAGGTACAGCTGTTACGTCTGAATCCCAACTTGTTGTCGCCCCAATTTATCCTTCAGGGGGTCCCTTTGTTTTCTCCTAGCTCTTTTAAGGATTTCAGGGTTTCTAAATCGGGGGAAAAATCTAAATTGGATGTTGTTGCCTCAGTTCTTGAGGAAGTGAAAGAGTCCCAAGTAAGAGAATAGTTCATGCTGGGTGAAGGTATTTTATTGTTCTGCCACTGTGTTGTGATATTGAATGCCAGTGTGGTATGCAAGCCTCAGTTTAGCACATACCCTAACTAACTAATGAGCAACTGTATCACCTATTCTACTGTTCTTTGTGTTCTAATACAGAATGTCAATTTGAGAGCTTGGGCCTATAAGGTTCAATCAGCATTTTTGTCAAAACTGAGTTATTGACATATCATTGTTCTGTTCAATGTTCTCTACCTTTATAGTAGTCTAAATAGCCCAATTCATGTTGTTAAGTTCAAAATAATACAATATATAAATTGCTGACACTATTCAAACCAATGAGGGTTCGGAACTTTAAAGCCAATTATCTCAGAATCATCTTTTTGCAGTGAAAAACTTCTAGTCCCAAGCTCTTGAATTGTCTATCACTTGCAGAGAGTGTTGGTATTATTGTAATACAGAATTTTAATGTCACCCACCAGAGAGACTATCAAGCCACGCCATACAGAAGACTCCGGCGGCCATTTTAGCGGCGCAGGTTCGACAGGGGCCTCCTGGTCCCCCTGGCAACGACGGATCCCCAGGGCCTCCAGGGGAAGAAGGCCCCCCCGGCCCTCAAGGTAAGAACCACAGGCTGCTAAAACCACTGGAGACATAAAGTAATGCTCCTCCACACTCTGTCTCACACCAGCATAATAGATCCACATCTGAATAGAATGGAAGAAAATATGTTCTGTTGTGTTCTTTCCTATTCTACTCTATTCTACTCTATTCTACTCTACTCTACTCTGCTCTATTCTATTCTACTCTGCTCTGCTCTACTCTACTCTGCTCTATTCTATTCTACTCTGCTCTGCTCTATTCTACTCTGCTCTACTCTACTCTGCTCTATTCTATTCTACTCTGCTCTGCTCTACTCTGCTCTGCTCTACTCTGCTCTATTCTATTCTACTCTACTCTGCTCTAATCTACTCTACTCTGCTCTATTCTATTCTACTCTGCTCTACTCTGCTCTGCTCTACTCTGCTCTGCTCTACTCTGCTCTGCTCTGCTCTACTCTGCTCTACTCTGCTCTGCTCTGCTCTACTCTACTGTGCTCTACTCTGCTCTGCTCTACTCTGCTCTGCTCTACTCTGCTCTACTCTACTCTACTCTGCTCTGCTCTGCTCTACTCTGCTCTATTCTATTCTATTCTGCTCTGCTCTACTCTACTCTACTCTACTCTGCTCTGCTCTG
Organism: Coregonus lavaretus; assembly: GCF_964263955.1. NCBI lineage: Eukaryota > Metazoa > Chordata > Actinopteri > Salmoniformes > Salmonidae > Coregonus > Coregonus lavaretus. The sequence goes on from NW_028159580.1 coordinate 20,431, forward strand.
CTCTGCTCTGCTCTGCTCTGCTCTATTCTATTATATTCTACTCTGCTCTGCTCTACTCTACTCTGCTCTATTCTGCTCTACTCTACTCTACTCTGCTCTATTCTATTCTACTCTGCTCTACTCTGCTCTGCTCTACTCTGCTCTATTCTATTCTACTCTACTCTGCTCTAATCTACTCTACTCTGCTCTATTCTACTCTGCTCTACTCTGCTCTGCTCTGCTCTGCTCTACTCTGCTCTGCTCTACTCTGCTCTGCTCTGCTCTGCTCTGCTCTGCTCTACTCTGCTCTGCTCTACTCTACTCTACTCTGCTCTACTCTGCTCTGCTCTGCTCTGCTCTGCTCTGCTCTACTCTATTCTTCTGTTCTCTCCTCTCCTCTCATCTCCACTCCTCTCTACTCAAACCACATCTGCTATACTGTAACCTGACCTGGAGTAATATATAACAGCCTTCCAACACCCAAAGGCCCTGTAGTTCTGTGTTGTGATTGAGACAGAAGGAAGGGAACAATAGGCTGAAATAAAAAGTACTACTCTATTAGGAAAGATGTGTTGCTGAAACAGTGAGTGAGAAGAATTGGAAAATAGATTTGCTTTCTTTCAGAGGTTGTTTATGTGGATGTCTGGGGCTTCAATGAAAGTGAATGGACACTTTTGTGTTGGATTCATAGGTATTTCTCTCCTGCTAGCCACATATATCAATACAGACCGAAGGGACGGGATGGAGAGAAGGGGGGAGGAAAGGAGGAGTGTGGTGGGGTTGGTGCTCAACATAGCTGAGCAGTCTCTTTCTCTCTCTTTCTTTTTGTCTCTCGCTCTCTCTCTCTCTCTCTCTCTCTCTCTCTCTCTCTCTCGCTCTTTATAAAGACAAATGAAGAATTGGGCGGAGAATATGAGAAAGTAATATCAGTTTGGACAGAAAAGAGCAGCACGATTGATACCTCACTCCCCTCCACTCCACGAAAAAACAAAGCTCTGTGAAAATCTGAAAGGAAAGGAGCGAGGGAGAGAGTGTGGAGAGTGGACATCCTTTATCAAACCCTGGGCAACTCTCTGACTGCTCAGCTCACACAAACAACCTCCTACATCAATAACAATTTGATTTTCTACCTCTATAAGACATTGAATAGAATGACCTAGCATGCTGCGCCCACAGTGCAATCTCTTATAGTTCTTCTTCTAAGACCCATGCAGGTTCTAGTGATGAATTATACTGCTAAACATATAGGTGCTTTGTGGTTCCATAGAAATCCTTTTTGAGAGCCATATTTATGAAGAGAGTCATTGATTGAACTCTTTTTGGTTCAATATAGTACCATCTCTTCTAGCAGTGTCGTGTGTTGTATGGTGACAGGGCAAATAAAATCCCATTGATTGTGTTGGCCCTTCTGTCTTGGAGCATGGGCATCTAGCTACCTCACAGTGTGATCCATTTATCTAACTACCAGTGTTAACGTTGCTACAGTATTACTGATTACAAGTAAGATAATATGCTGCTGTCAACGATTACAATGTAACTACCAAGTGAATGTATTCAATCTACTGTGTCTAGACCAATGTCCCCCCCCCCCCCCCCGGGGGCACGTTTTAGTTTTTGCTCAAGCTTTGATTATTTGAATCAGCTGTGTAGTGCTAGGGCAAAAACCAAAACGTGCACCCGTTGGGGTCCCCAGGATCGAGTTTGGGAAACGCTGGTCTAGACTAATCGTATTCACTAATCGTAAATAATTCAACTGACCTTTTTTTCTATTGCTTTTATTTCCCTGTTTTATTTGATATGTTTCAATGTCCTGTTTATTTTTTAAGTGCTTCTACTCTAAATGCAGCTTCTTCTTTACTAATAAATATTTATTGGGAAAATCAAGAGGAACATTTGTGTCTCTTGGGGTAAATCGGAAAGAAATTCAACAACTTTTTAATTCTGCGGTTGTTGACTTGTGCCTCCTCTCCTCCACTCGGCTGGGGAGAGAGAGAGAGAGAGAGAGTTTGTGCTAATATTTCCTCATTATGTCTGTCATCCTCCACTGGAGAGCATCTCTCCTCTGGAATATCCAATTTAACTTCCTCTCAAATGTGCCAAAAGGAAGAGCTTATGGAGAAAAATAACCCCTCTGCTGGATTCACACTATTTTCTTGACTCATGGTTTTGATATGACTTGGGGCTATGATCTCTCAAACTGTTGACGTACATCCATAGACATAGAGCCATGGATGCAGTCTCTAAATTATGTTAATTGTGGGGGTGCGCGATTAGGGGGTTTGTAGATGTTTTTACATAACTTTGTCACTGTTTGATGTTATCATTATTGGGTCATCTTTGCCATTTATTTACATTTTTTGACCAATCACTATTTTTATTGACCTCTGTCACTGCGTTTTTAACTTTCATTGTATTTGATAAGACATTATTGGCTTTCCTCCCATACACATGTACCATATTCAAGATTGATAAATCCATCATGCTTATTTTATGTTGACATTTATTTGGCGTGTTTGCCATATTCCGATTGTGTATTATACCTTGCCATGCATCAAGGGTTTGTTCATTGTTTTGTTTTGTTTTATCTAATGTATTTGATGCACTAAGCATTTCATAGAGTGTAAAAAACACATAAAAGCTAATAAAACGAATACAGTCAGTAGCCAGTAGGTATGAATACATTGATTGTATTGTAAAGCCATGAGACAGGTATGGATGCTTAGTGAATCAGTCTACAGGACCCTTTCCAGCAGCTAGGCCAGTTTCTTAACCTCTACGGGATCGGTGTCCAGTATACGGGACGGTTGAGCTAACGTGCGCTAATGTGATTAGCAGGACTTGTAAGTAAAAGCAAACTTTCCAGGACATACAGTGAGGGAAAAAAGTATTTGATCCCCTGCTGATTTTGTACGTTTGCCCACTGACAAAGACATGATCAGTCTATCATTTTAATGGTAGGTTTATTTGAACAGTGAGAGACAGAAGAACAACAAATAAATCCAGAAAAACGCATGTCAAAAATGTTATAAATTGATTTGCATTTTAATGAGGGAAATAAGTATTTGACCCCTCTGCAAAACATGACTTAGTGCTTGGTGGCAAAACCCTTGTTGGCAATCACAGAGGTCAGACGTTTCTTGTAGTTGGCCAGCAGGTTTGCACACATCTCAGGAGGGATTTTGTTCCACTCCTCTTTGCATATCTTCTCCATGTCATTAAGGTTTTGAGGCTGACGTTTGGCAACTCGAACCTTCAGCTCCCTCCACAGATTTTCTATGGGATTAAGGTCTGGAGACTGGCTAGGCCACTCCAGGACCTTAATGTGCTTCTTCTTTAGACACTCCTTTGTTGCCTTGGCCGTGTGTTTTGGGTCATTGTCATGCTGGAATACCCATCCACAACCCATTTTCAATGCCCCTGCTGAGGGAAGGAGGTTCTCACCCAAGATTTGACGGTACATGGCCCCGTCCATCGTCCCTTTGATGCGATGAAGTTGTCCTGTCCCCTTTGCAGAAAAACACCCCCAAAGCATAATGTTTCCACCACCATGTTTGACGGTGGGGATGGTGTTCTTGGGGTCATAGGCAGCATTCCTCCTCTTCCAAACACGGCGAGTTGAGTTGATGCCAAAGAGCTCGATTTTGGTCTCATCTGACCACAACACTTTCACCCAGTTCTCCTCTGAATCATTCAGATG
>NW_028159579.1:0-17565 GCF_964263955.1 Coregonus lavaretus
AGCTCTGACCAGAAGCATGTTCTGAACCAGCCTGCCATGTCTCTCCGTCTGTCTGAATGTCTGTCTGTCCACACAGAGCCACAGCCTGGCTGTCTGCAGTGATTTTTGGGGCTGCCTCATAGTGAAGTCTCTCCTCCCCCTTCATCTCTTTTCCCTCCACCTCTCACCCCCCCTCTCCTCCCCCTGCTTTTACCACCCCTCTCTCCCCCCTCTCCCCATATGTGGTTGTCTTACCTCACTGCCTTAAGATGAATGCACTAACTGTAAGTGTCTCTGGATAAGAGAGTCTTCTAAATGACTACCATGTAAACGTAAATGTAGTATCTCATCCACAGTGGGATCAGTAATAAGGAGAGTAATAGTCATGTTAATCATCATGTTAGGACACCAGTCTGTCAGTCAGTGACACCATGTCTCATTGTTGGGCAGAGCCCCACAAACATCCCTGTCTCAGACAAAAGTCTAGGACATACACTCCCACCACACCCCTCCAAAACTCCATGCTTCCTAGTTCTCAACCTTCCTATCCTCGCCCCTCACCCCTCACCTTTCACCCTTGTGCCACCCCTCATCCCAACCTTATCAACCTCACACTAACCTAACAACACTTCCGCCTCTCCTCTCCCTCTCTCTCTCCTTCCATCCCTCTCTCCTCTCCAGTTATCCTAAGAGTCAACGGCCCATCCCTTTCCCAGTACCCTGAACTGTTGGTTGGGACCTCACCGTGGCCTACACTGCTCACTGACAACACTCTCTCTCAGCGTGTGTGTGCGCGGGTGTATCAGATCAGCGGAGTGCACTGTCGTGGCCGTGGGCGAAAGAGAGCGGCGAGAGAATGGAATGTATGCACAGAGTGTGTATGTGTATTTATGTGGGTTTGTGTTTACACAGTACATGCACATTTGTGTGGGGAGGTTGATGTGTTAATAATTGTGTGAGTGTGCATGTGTTATTGTGGGTTTGCGTACAGTTTTTATGTTTTGTTTGTGCGTGTTTGTGGGTTTCCATAGTGTTTATGTGTGTTTTAAAATCTGCAAGTTTGACTATGTTCAGTATGTGTGCATTGACTGCATTCATCTTTGTGTGAGCTTGTTCGCTCTTGGTAATAATTTAATTCAGCAAGCTTGTATAATGTGATGAATTGTATCTCCCTATATATAACTTGTATGGCGAATGTTTTAGCATTCCTTTGAGCAGTATGCAAAGTTAGTTGGATGTGCTCAGGAAATGCAATACACAGTATTTCATGGACCATAAATTATATATTACTAGAATGGTTTACATTGGACTGACATGCATTTACAATGTTTCACAATGTTCTCATTGACAAGGCTTCAAACTAGCGAGGAGGGGAGAGAGGGAGGGAGTAACAGAAGGAGGGAGTGAGAGATGGATGGAGGGGGGAAGAGCGGAAGAGAGAGAGTCAGGGAGGGAAGGATGGAGGGATGGGTAGAAAATAGATGAAGGGAGAGAGATGTAAGGAAGGAGAAAAAGGGAGGTAGGAATGAGAGAGATGTATAGATGGAGGGAGGGAGGAATAAAGGGGTGGATGGAAGGAGGGGGGGAGTTCGTAACATTAGCTATAGTGGAGGGCTGGCTGTGTCTTTGTGTCTTTGTGATTTAATTTCCTCTATGAAGTTGTTTGAAAAGACTCTCTTTGAGACCGCCGACTCCAAGCTGCCAGCATGCCCGGGGTGCCAGCAAATGCCATTGTGTGTGTGTTTGTGTGTGCGTGTTTGTACGTGTGTGTGTGAGTCTGTGTGTGTGCATGGCATGCACACAAAATGATTGTGTGTGTGCATCCGTGCGCACGTGATTGTGTGTTTGACCGTGTTTGTGTGTGTGTGTGTGTGTGTATGTGCGTGTATATGTGTGTGTGCACGCATTTCACTCTTTGTGCTATCATGTTTGTCTCCCAATACACATTGTTGCTACTGGAGACTGGTGTGGGGACAAACCCCCAAATATGGACCTTTAATAATGCATCTGAATGTGAGTATGATGGGACAAGAAATGACAGACGGAAACACAAGACTTCACCATCAAATGCTGTGTTAAAACAAACACAAGTGTGCATGCATGAAAATCAAATCAAACTAATTGGTCGCCTACACATAGTTTGCAGATGTTATTGCGGGTGTAGCGAAATGCTGGTGTTTCTAGCTCCAACAATGTAGTAATAACTAACAATACAAAACAATACACTTAAATCCCAAAAATGTAAAGAAAATAATTAAGAAATATAGAAATATTAGAACGAGCAATGTCAGAGTCCGGAATATAAATTATATACACTACCAGTCAAAAGTTTGGACACACCTACTCATTCAAGAGTTTTTCTTTATTTTTACAAATTTTTGCATTGTAGGATAATAATGAAGATATCAGAACTATGAAATAACACATGAAATTATGTAACCAAAAAAATCAAAATATATTTTATATTTCAGATTCTTCAAATAGCCACCCTTTGCCTTGATGACAGCTTTGCACACTCTTGGCATTCTCTCAACCAGCTTCATGAGGTAGTCACCTGGAATGCATTTCAATGAACAGGTGTGCCTTCTTAAAAGTTAATTAGTTGAATTTATTTCCTTCTTAATGCATTTGAGCCAATCAGTTGTGTTGTGACAAGGTAGGGGGGTATACAGAAGATAGCCCTATTTGGTAAAAGACCAAGTCCATATTATGGCAAGAACAGCTCAAATAAGCAAAGAGAAATGACAGTCCATCATTACTTTAAGTCATGAAGGTCAGTCAATACGGAACATTTCAATAACTTTTAAAGTTTCTTCAAGTGCAGTTGCAAAAACGATGAAGCGCTATGATGAATCTGGCTCTCATGAGGGCTGCCACAGGAATGGAAGACCTGGAGTTACCTCTGCTGCAGAGGATAAGTTCACTAGAGTTACCAGCCTCAGAAATTGCAGCCCAAATAAATGCTTCACAGAGTTCAAGTAACAGACACATCTCAACATCAACTGTTCAAAGTGGACTGTGTCAATCAGGCCTTCATGGTCGAATTGCTGCAAAGAAACCACTACTAAAGGACACCAATAAGAAGAAGAGACCTGCTTGGGCCAAGAAATACGAGCAATGGACATTAGACCGGTGGAAATGTGTCCTTTGGTCTGGAGACCAAATGTGAGATTTCTGGTTCCCACCGTAAAGCATGGAGGAGGAGGTGTTATGGTGTGGGGGTGCTTTGCTGGTGACACTGTCTGTGAATTATTTAGAATGGCTACCACAGCATTCTGCAGCAATACGCCATCCCATCTGGTTTGGGCTTAGTGGGACTATCATTTGTTTTTCAACAGGACAATGACCCAACACACCTCTAGGCTGTATAAGGGCTATTTTACCTAGAAGGAGAGTGATGGAGTGCTGCATCAGATGACCTGGTCTACACAATCCCCTGACCTCAAGCCAATTGAGATGGTTTGGGATGAGTCGGACGGCGGAGTGAAGGCGAAGCAGCCAACAAGTGCTCAGCATATGTGGGAACTCCTTCAAGACTGTTGTAAAAGCATTCCAGGTGAAGCAGGTTGAGAGAATGCCAAGAGTGTGCAAAGCTATCATCAAGGCAAAGGGTGGCTATTTGAAGAATCTCAAATATAAAATATATTTTGATTTATTTAACACTTTTTTAGTTACTACATGATTCCATATGTGTTATTTCATAGTTTTGATGTCTTCACTATTATTCTACAATGTAAAAATAAATAAAAACCCTTGAATGAGTAGGTGTGTCCAAACCTTTAACTGGTACTGTATGTACAGTGGGGGGAAAAAGTATTTAGTCAGCCACCAATTGTGCAAGTTCTCCCACTTAAAAAGATGAGAGAGGCCTGTAATTTTCATCATAGGTACACGTCAACGATGACAGACAAATTGAGAAAAAAATATCCAGAAAATCACATTGTAGGATTTTTAATGAATTTATTTGCAAATTATGGTGGAAAATAAGTATTTGCTCACAGACCTGTAACTTCTTCTTTAAGAGGCTCCCCTGTCCTCCACTCGTTACCTGTATTAATGGCACCTGTTTGAACTTGTTATCAGTATAAAAGACACCTGTCCACAACCTCAAACAGTCACACTCCAAACTCCACTATGGCCAAGACCAAAGAGCTGTCAAAGGACACCAGAAACAAAATTTTAGACCTGCACCAGGCTGGGAAGACTGAATCTGCAATAGGTAAGCAGCTTGGTTTGAAGAAATCAACTGTGGGAGCAATTATTAGGAAATGGAAGACATACAAGACCACTGATAATCTCCCTCGATCTGGGTCTCCACGCAAGATCTCACCCCGTGGGATCAAAATGATCACAAGAACGGTGAGCAAAAATCCCAGAACCACACGGGGGGACCTAGTGAATGACATGCAGAGAGCTGGGACCAAAGTAACAAAGCCTACCATCAGTAACACACTACACCGCCAGGGACTCAAATCCTGCAGTGCCAGACGTGTCCCCCTGCTTAAGCCAGTACATGTCCAGGCCCGTCTGAAGTTTGCTAGAGTGCATTTGGATGATCCAGAAGAGGATTGGGAGAATGTCATATGGTCAGATGAAACCAAAATATAACTTTTTGGTAAAAACTCAACTCGTCGTGTTTGGAGGACAAAGAATGCTGAGTTGCATCCAAAGAACACCATACCTACTGTGAAGCATGGGGGTGGAAACATCATGCTTTGGGGCTGTTTTTCTGCAAAGGGACCAGGAGGACTGATCCGTGTAAAGGAAAGAATGAATGGGGCCATGTATCGTGAGATTTTGAGTGAAAACCTCCTTCCATCAGCAAGGGCATTGAAGATGAAACGTGGCTGGGTCTTTCAGCATGACAATGATCCCAAACACACCGCCAGGGCAACGAAGGAGTGGCTTCGTAAGAAGCATTTCAAGGTCCTGGAGTGGCCTAGCCAGTCTCCAGATCTCAACCCCATAGAAAATCTTGTTATTGACCAAATACTTATTTTCCACCATAATTTGCAAATAAATTCATTAAAAATCCTACAATGTGATTTTCTGGATTTTTTTTTCTCATTTTGTCTGTTATAGTTCATGTGTACCTATGATGAAAATTACATACTTTTTTCCCCCACTGTACATGATAGTGTATATAGACATTATGGAAAGTATATGAATATAAAAGGTGTGTACAGCAGTAGTTATATAGAATGAGCCTTGACTAGAATATAGTATATACAGTATGTAAACATTATTCAAGTGACCAGTGTTCAGTGAGTATGTACATAGTGCAGCAGTCTCTAAAGACTCTACCGGGTGGTAGTCGGCTAGTAACAGTGACTAAAGTTCAGGGCCGGCTGGCAAGTGGTAACTATTTAACAGTCTGATGGCCTGGAGATAGAAGCTGTTTTTCAGTCTCTCGGTCCCAGCTTTGATGCACCTGCACTGTCTCCACCTTCTAGATAGTAGCGGGTGAACAGGCCGTGGCTTGGGTGGCTGTTCACTGTTCCTAGCTCCTAAACACACACACACACACAAGGTTGTGCACACACACACACACACACACTTACACACACAAAGATGATAGTCGGCACGGATGAAAGACCCTTAGCTTTGGATCAGTTTTATCTTCTATCAAAACAACATATTGGAACTGAAGATGTCCAGTGAAATGAAGCGCTGGTTGTAATACTTTACAGTCCAGAGTGTTTCATCCCTATCTAGTGTGTGTGTGTGTGTGTGTGTGTGTGTGTGTGTGTGTGTGTGTGTGTGTGTGTGTGTGTGTGTGTGTGTGTGTGTGTGTGTGTGGTTCACTAGCAAAGACAATGAAACAGGGATTTTAATGATTTACTGCTGAAGCCATAGGAGGTTTTGTGGGTGGGGGACAGACCTGGGTCAAATACATGTTAAATACTTTCAAATACTTGAGCTAATGCGCTTGATTTAGTTTACCCGGTACAGTGGAACCACAGGAATGTCGCAAAAGTGCAAATTCCAAGCTACATCAAGCGCATCTCAAAGACAAGTATTGTATTTATTACGTGGGTTATTTGACCAAAGTCTTGTGGGGTATATAATTCTTTGACATGACCCATTATGCATTCACGATTACACATCATCGGGTTAGGGCCAGGAATGTTTCTGGGTCAGAGCTCCTATGTCTCGTCACGTACAGCTTCGCTCATTTCTATCGTTATTAACAATTTAGAAACCAACGGTAAGACTCACTGGTCTAGGTCCAGGGTTAGGCAGGCTGATCTGCTCAAACAGGCCCAGGCAGGGCAGCCCAACCCTGCGGTGAGAGGGTTGGAACTGGGTCTAGAACTGGGGTTGAGCTCATCTTTTCCATAGAACACCATACATGAGTCACAATACATGATGGTATCACTTGTTTATGACTATTTTATATGTTTCTTCTCTTCGTTGGTTAGACATTGGGGCTTCCTGGTCTATTGCATCTACATGGTAAATGGGTCTAATCCAACCAAATTATCAGGCCCCAATTGTGTGTGTGTGTGTGTGTGTGTGTGTGTGTGTGTGTGTAAGTGGGTGGTGGTGGTGGTGTGTGTGTGTGTGTGTGTGTGTGTGTGTGTGTGTGTGTGTGTGTGTGTGTGTGTGTGTGTGTGTGTGTGTGTGTGTGTGTGTGTGTGTGTGTAAGTGGGTGGTGGTGGTGTGTGTGTGTGTGTGTGTGTGTGTGTGTGTGTGTGTGTGTGTGTGTGTGTGTGTGTGTGTGTGTGTTGATGTGCCTCACAGCAGGGAGGGAGCGTGCGTGAGTGTGTGTGTGTGCAGACCCCCCATTCCCACAGAGACCCACGGGGCCCCAGTCACACACCACCCCAAACAGGCCTGGAATCCTAGGAACGCTTTCCCTATGTGCTCAGGTTACTACACACACACAAACACACACCCCACCACTACTTCCTATGTCCCTAACATGATAACAGTGGCTAGTAAAATAGTAGTCATAGAGTAGGCTACAGAAGGGTAGTCAGATAGAACTATGTTGTAAAGGTGTGTGTGTGTGTGTGTGTGTGTGTGTGTGTGTGTGTGTGTGTGTGTGTGTGTGTGTGTGTGTGTGTGTGTGTGTGCGCGCGTGCGTGCGTGCGTGCGTGCGTTCTTATGCATTTTGTCTGTGTGTTCAAGCCAGTAGTCAAGAAATAGTCTATATCCATCTATAGGGCCATAATCCCATGTCCACCCGGCTAAACACACTCTCCGTGTTTGGATCAAAGCAGAGGTTTGGGAGAGGATTTGCCCAGCCCTTTGAACTGTATTAGAATACACACAGAGGGGATTGGAGATGTAGAGATGTAGTGAAGTGGTATTGGCCAGGGTTATGAAATGGAAGAAAACAGACTGAAACAGGGAGGGATCTACCTGAAGTTGTCCAATAAGAAACACTAGTTTTCCTTTTCCGTTGCAAAAATGTTTGCTACGTTTTGAAATGTGTGCACTAATGAATACAACCCAGTCCTCTCATACCAGTTACTATTATCCACGTCTCTGTCTGGTTCACATCTTACCTTTGGTTCTCTAACAAAGAGGTACTGAAGACATTAGCTGTTATCTTTAGCCAGGGGTAAAGTTATCTAGCCTGAGTGCATGTCTGTTTGTGCTATCATGCCAACTCAATCATGTTACTGAAACAAGTTTGGCTTGACAGTGACATCAACGGCAGGAGCACAGACAGATCTGGATCCAGGCTATAGGCAATCCTGTTCACTCAAAAACCTTAAGTACTTGACTGTGGCACTCCAGGACCAGAGTTAGCTGCCCGTGTCATGCTATACCAAGAGAGTTTTCATCTATATTTTTCATAGCTGTCTATTTACCACCACAAACCAATGCTGGCATTAAGGCCATAAGTGAATAGGAAAACGCTCATCCAGAGGCAGCGCTCCTAGTGGCCGGGGACTTTAATGCAGGGAAACTTAAATCCGTTCTACCTAATTTCTACCAGCATGTTAAATGTGCAACCAGAGGAAAAAAAACTCTAGACCACCTTTACTCCACACACAGAGACGCATACAAAGCTCTCCCTCGCCCTCCATTTGGCAAATCTGACCATAACTCTATCCTCCTGATTCCTGCTTATAAGCAAAAACTAAAGCAGGAAGCACCAATGACTCGGTTAATAAAAAAGTGGTCAGATGACGCATATGCTAAGCTACAGGACTGTTTTGCAGTGAGGAGTACACCACATCAGTCACTGGCTTCATCAATAAGTGCATCGATGATGTCGTCCCCACAGTGACCGTACGTACATACCCCAACCAGAAGCCATGGATTACAGGAAACATCCGCACTGAGCTAAAGGGTAGAGCTGCCGCTTTCAAGGAGCGGGACTCTAACCCGGTCGCTTATAAGAAATCCCGCTATGCCCTCCGACGAACCATCAAACAGGCAAAGAGTCAATACAGGACTAAGATTGAATCGTAATACACCGGCTCTGACGCTCGTCGGATGTGGCAGGGCTTGAAAACTATTACAGACGACAAAGGGAAGCACAGCCGCGAGCTGCCCAGTGACACAAGACTTCCAGACGAGCTAAACCTCTTCTATGCTCGCTTCAAGGCAAGCAACACTGAAGCATGCATGAGAGCACCAGCTGTTCCGGATGACTATGTGATCACGCTCTCCGTAGCCGATGTGAGTAAGACTTTTAAGCAGGTCAACATTCACAAGGCTTCAGGGCCAGACGGATTACCAGGACGTGTACTCCGAGCATGTGCTGACCAACTGGCAAGTGTCTTCACTGACATTTTCAACATGTCCCTGACTGAGTCTGTAATTCCAACATTTCAAGCAGACCACCATAGTCCCCGTGCCCAAGGACACTAAGATAGCCTGCCTAAATGACTACCGACCCATAGCACTGATGTCTGTAGCCATGAAGTGCTTTGAAAGGCTGGTCATGGCTCACATCAACACCATTATCCCAGAAACCCTAGACCCACTCCAATTTGCATACCGCCCCAACAGATCCACAGATGATGTAATCTCTATTGCACTCCACACTGCCCTTTCCCACCTGGACAAGAGGAACACCTACGTGAGAATGCTATTCATTGACTACAGCTCAGCATTCAACACCATAGTGCCCTCAAAGCTCATCACTAAGCTAAGGATCATGGGACTAAACACCTCCCTCTGCAACTGGATCCTGGACTTCCTGACGGGCCGCCCCCAGGTGGTAAGGGTAGGTAACAACACATCTGCCACACTGATCCTCAACACGGGGGCCCCTCAGAGGTGCGTGCTCAGTCCCCTCCTGTACTCCCTGTTCACCCATGACTGCATGGCCAGGCACGACTCCAACACCATCATTAAGTTTGCCGACGACACAACAGTGGTAGGCCTGATCACTGACAACGATGAGACAGCCTATAGGGAGGAGGTCAGAGACCTGGCCGTGTGGTGCCAGGATAACAACCTCTCCCTCAACGTGAACAAGACAAAGGAGATGATTGTGGACTACAGGAAAAAAAAGAGGACTGAGCACGCCCCCATTCTCATCGACGGGGCTGTAGTGGAACAGATTGAGAGCTTCAAGTTCCTTGGTGTCCACATCACCAACGAACTATCATGGTCCAAACACACCAAGACAGTCGTGAAGAGGGCACGACAAAGCCTATTCCCCCTCAGGAGACTGAAAAGATTTGGCATGGGTCCTCAGATCCTCAAAAAATTCTACAGCTGCACCATCGAGAGCATCCTGACTGGTTGCGTCACCGCCTGGTATGGCAACTGCTTGGCCTCCGACCGCAAGGCACTACAGAGGGTAGTGCGTACGGCCCAGTACATCACTGGGGCCAAGCTTCCTGCCATCCAGGACCTCTACACCAGGCGATGTCAGAGGAAGGCCCTCAAAATTGTCAAAGACTCCAGCCACCCTAGTCAAAGACTGTTCTCTCTGCTACCGCACGGCAAGCGGTACCAGAGTGCCAAGTCTAGGTCCAAAAGACTTCTCAACAGCTTCTACCCCCAAGCCATAAGACTCCTGAACAGCTAATCATGGCTACCCGGACTATTTGCACTGCCCCCCCACCCCCACCCCCACCCCATCTTTTTACGCTGCTGCTACTCTGTTAATTATTTATGCATGGTCACTTTAACTCTACCCACATGTACATATTACTTCAACTACCTCAACTAGCCGGTGCCCCCGCACATTGACTCTGCACCGGTACCCCCCTGTATATATAGCCTCCCTACTGTTATTTTATTTTACTTCTGCTGTTTTTTTCTCAGCACTTTTTTGTTGTTGTTTTATTTTACTTTTTTATTAAAAATAAATGCACTGTTGGTTAAGGGCTGTAAGTAAGCATTTCACTGTAATGTCTGCACCTGTTGTATTCGGCGCATGTGGCACTAAAAATTTGATTTGATTTGACATGCACAAGAGGAAACATAACTTCCCAGTTGACCTAGTATTCAACTGATTGATTGACAGACAGACTCCATTCTCCTAGTCTGATAAGGCCAGGAGGACAGACCAGCCTGTATATTGGCTCTATTTATTACAACAACAATCATTAGCTACAGTTGCCCCTTTAACAACGTACTGTCAATAGAGCCTTTTGGCCAAGTGTCAACCTGCTTGTCAATGGACTCCCCCATAGACATTAGTGATGCACGGGTTGACTCATAACCTGCAGTCCCCCGCCGGGTGGGCGGGTTTAGGGTCATGAAATATTGTGTGGATGAAGGGTGGGTGACGGGCGGGTTGAATAAAGAGAAAACAATACCTTAAAAATCCATAAATATATAATTATTGTGCAATTTATATCTATAGGCTACATTGAGTTTTTTTTTGGCTATCTGGCATTAGTGCATAAGCCTTAGGGCCTAATTGTATGCACGCCAAATAGCCTACACACCAATCACCAAATGCTTTTGGGAATTGGCAAAAAAAAGTTTACATCAATCCACGGAGGCAAAAAAGACAATGTCAGAGTTTAAATCAATAAGAGAAAAGCTGCGAAATGGAGAGTTGAAAATAAAGAGAAGGGAGGGCCAGAAAAGTCATGTTTGGGAAAGATTTGGTGTAGTGGTAAAAGAGGATGATAGCAGTGTGGTTATGTATGTTATATGTGATGATTGTGAGGCGCTATACACATTCGACAGTCACAAGACGGGACTTCAAATAGGCCTATGGCATGTCAAGGGAACTGTAGCCTACTGTTCAAATAGGTGAAATGGAAACTGAAATCTGGACACTAACTGTAGGTCTATAACCTCTCACATAGTCTTAATATTAACTCCTGCAGAATTAAGCACTTTTTGCAGTAAAATTATACACCAAATGTAGGTAAATGTTTTACTCGGGAACAAGAATGTTGAGAGAATGTGAATGAGCAGTTAAAAACTGTCTGTAGAGGTCATATCTTTATCAACATCATAAAAGCTGATAGTATTTCAACCACATAAAATAGGCTATGCATCCAATCCGAACTGAAATCAGAAACATGTTGGGTCGTTTTCACAGCTTTCTATTTCCTTACAACAGGTAAAACTGATGTCATTTGGAAATTTCACACCGAAAATATTTTATTTATTTTTATTTATGTATTTATTTTTCTCTGAATATGTCAGAAATTATCTCTAATATGGTAATACATTTGGCAGGAGGTTAGGAAGTGCAGCTCAATTTCCACTTAATTTTGTTGGCAGTGGCCACATTGCCTGTCTTCTCTTGAGAGCCAGGTCTGCCTCTCTTAATAGCAAGGCTATGTTCACTGAGTCTGCACATAGTCAAAGCTTTCCTTCATTTTGGGTCAGTCACAGTGGTCAGGGATTCTGCCAATGCATTCCAGTTTGCTCTGTTTTTTGGTTGATTCTTTCCAATGTGTCAAGTAATTATACTACATTTTTTCTCATGATTTGGTTGGGTCTAATTGTGTTGCTGTCCTGGGGCTCTGTTTGTCTCTCTCTCTCTCTCTCTCTCTCTCTCTCTCTCTCTCTCTCTCTCTCTCTCTCTCTCTCTTTTGAGACGTGTGAGTGGTGAGTTTGTGAGGGGTTGTATAGAGTTTATTATGGTGATCGTATACATTTGCGTACATCTGTTTTTCTCTGTGTATGTGTGTTTACCTAACTGGTGTTTACATGGGTAGTGTAAGTTCTGGACACACAAACATACATGCACACACACGTACAGACACACACACACACAGGTCTGGCAGGGCATATGCACCTAAAACTTTTGCTGTGTGACCTGGAATTTTTATGTAGGAGCACCAGTGCGCCTAGAGAAATTAACAATTCTAGGTTCATTTCCTCAAATATTTTTCATTGTGCTCCTAAATTTATTTTTGTGTGCCTACATTTTTCAACGTGCTCCTTGTAAAAAAGGTCAGCTTAGAGCCCTGTCTGGGGGCAGACAGTCAGACAGGTGGTCCAACCGCAGCAGGTATTGACACCCCCACGCTCTCCCCTATCCCCACCCACATATGCCCCCCTCTTGGCCCCGTCTGTCCCCTCTAACCTCAGCTATCTGTGGCCTCCTCGGCATGTGGGTGTGAGAGGCATGGGGGGTAGGCACTAGAGAGGGGGGGGGGGGGGGGGTCTGCTTTAGGCCCTTTACTCCTTCTCTTCCACACACACACACACACACACACATACACACACACACACACACACACACACACACACACACACACACACAAAGAGGCTGGTGGGAGGATGGGCTCATTGTAATGACTGGAAAGGAGTCAATGGAACGGAATCAAACATGGGGTTTCCATATGTTTGATGTGTTTGATACCGTTCCATTGATTCCATTCCAGTCTTTAAAAGTCTTTAAAATGAGCCCGTCCTCCTATAGCTTCTCCCACCAGCCACACACACGCTGATCACTTTGACCTGTTGTATACATCATGCTACCGCTGCCACCTGCTGGTAAATCAGTAGAAACCGCCAGAAAAGCAGTGTCAGGTAAAGTTGCCCCTAAATGCTGGGGGGGAATGGGGGGAGAAGCTGTCCCTGGATCTTCATTCCAGAGCCAGAGCCAGATAACCTAGCGGTTGTCCATTCACTTTCACTAGAGAAAGCAGCAGAAAAACATCCTCTCAATCTGACACACTGGCACTCCTTTTAATATCTCTGGCCTCTGTTCCTCTCCTCCTCTGAGCCCAACCTTCCCATCTCTCTCTCGCTCTTTCCCACCCTTGTTATAATAAGGCGTAGGCCTGTTTGTGTGTGCATGTACAGTGCATTCAGACCCCTTGACCTTTTCCACATTTTGTTACGTTACAGCCTTATTCTAAAATGTATTACATCGTTTTTTCCCCTCATCAATCTACACACAATACCCCATAATGACAAAGTAAAAACAGGTTTTTAGAAATGTTTGCAAATTTTATAAAAATAAAAAATAAAATATTACATTTACATAAGTATTCAGACCCTTTACTCAGTACTTTGTTGAAGTGCCTTTGGCAGCGATTAAAGCATCTAGTCTTCTTGGGTATGACGCTACAAGCTTGGCACACCTGTATTTGGGGAGTTTCTCCCATTCTTCTCTGCAGAGATGTTAGATCGGGTTCAAGTCCGGGCTCTGGCATTCCAGGACATTCAAAATCTTGTTCCGAAGCCACTCCTGCGTTGTCTTGGCTGTGTGCTTAGGGTCATTGTCCTGTTGGAAGGTGAACCTTCGCCCCAGTCTGAGGTCCTGAGTGCTCTGGAGCAGGTTTTCATCAAGGATCTCTCTGTACTTTGCTCTGTTCATCTTTCTCTCGATCCTGACTAGTCTCCCAGTCCCTGCCGCTGAAAAACATCCCCGCAGATGGTGCCAGGTTTCCTCCAGACATGATGCTTGGCATTCAGGCCAAAGAGTTCAATCTTGGTTTCATCAGACCAGAGAATCTTGTTTCTCATGGTCTGAGAGTCCTTTAAGTGCCTTTTGGCAAACTCCAAGTGGGCTGTCATGTGCCTTTTACTGAGGAGTGGCTTCTGTCTGGCCATTCTATCATAAAGGCCTGATTGGTGGAGTGCTGCAGAGATGGTTGTCCTTCTGGAAGGTTCTTCCATATCCACAGAGGAACTCTAGAGTTCTGTCAGAGTGACCATCGGGTTCTTGGTCACTTCCCTGATCAAGGCCCTTCTCCCCCAATTGCTCAGTTTGGCCGGGTGGCCAGCTCTAGGAAGAGTCTTGGTGGTTCCAAACTTCTTCCATTTAAGAATGATGGAGACCACTGTGTTCTTGGGGACCTTCAATGCTGCAGAAATGTTTTGGTACCCTTCCCCAGATCTGTGCCTCGACACAATCCTGTGTCAAATCCTTAGACCTCCTGGCTTGGTTTTTGCTCTGACATGCACTGTCAACTGTGGGACCTTATACAGACAGGTGTGTGCCTTTCCAAATCATGTCCAATCAATTTAATTTACCACAGGTGGACTCCAATCAAGTTGTAGAAACATCTCAAGGATGATCAATGGAAACAGGATGCACCTGAGCTCAATTTCGAGTTCATAGCAAAGGGTCTGAATACCTATGTAAATAAGGTGTTTCAGTTTTTTTTTTTTTATAAATTTGTAAAAAATTCTAAAAACCTGTTTTCGCTTTGTCATTATGGGGTATTGTGTGTAGATTGATGCGGGAAAACATTTATTTAATCCATTTTATAATAAGGCTGTAACGTAACAAAACGTGGAAAAAGGGAAGGGGTCTAAATACTTTCCGAATCCACTGTATGTCTGTGTGTAAATGTGTGTCTGCATGCGTACGTGTGTTGAGTGTTTATGCTGTATGTGTGTATATGTTTGCCTGCACAGCATGTGGTCGTGTGTGTGTGCGTGTGTGTCTATGAACATATGGGATGTGGGTGAGTAGAAGAAGGAGGGTGAGAAAGCTGTAATGAGAACAAAGGAGGGGTGAGCAGAAGGTTAGGATGTGGTTTTGGGGATGTCGTCGTCTTTCCCTACATGGCTTTTCCCAGCAGTGTGTGTGGTCTGTCTGCTGTTGGCTCATACTCCACTGGTTTGGTCATGCAGCTGGTCACGTTCACAGTGAGTTGACAGTACACACCCAGACCCCTATGTACTTCTACACCCAGCCACTGGTACACACAACACGTTGAAATAATGCCTGTGTTATATCTATTCACCATCAGAGGGCATCAGTGTTCCAGAATTACACCACCCAGAATTAGACCAGTGTGCCCCAACTCCAGTTCTCCAGGACCCCAACAGCCCACTTTTGGTTGTTGCCTTGGACAATCTCAACTGATTTAACTCATTAAGGGCTTGATGATTAGTTGACAAGTTGAATCAGGTGTGCTTGTCCTGGGCTATAACAAAAATGTGTGCTGTTGGGAAACACTGCACTAGACTACAGTCTTCTATCTACCGCACAGGTATCAAACTCATTCCACGGAGGGCCGAGTGGCTGGGGGTTTTCGCTCCTCCCTTGTACTTGATTGATGAATTAAGGTCACTAATTAATAAGGGACTCCCCACACCTGGTTGTCGAGGGCTTAACTGAAAGGAAAAACCAAAAACCTGCAGACACTAGGCCCTCCATGGAATGAGTTTCAAACCCCTGATCTACTGTGTCTTGCTGCTGGCTTCATTCTCTCCACTCTAAGGGGTATGCTCTTAAAGCAGGTGTGATAGAATTATCTATATGTTGGGCTGTTTAGGGATATTACTGTCCTTTAGCTACATGTGGCAGTGTGCAACCTTTGAGAGACCAAATATGAGGACATGACCTCTACCGCTCTCCTCTCCTCTAACAAGAGAGTGATTTATTCCACCATGTTAACGAGCTAGACATATATAGGTAATATGCAGCCAAATAAGTAGTGACTGCTGCCGCTGCTGTTTGGGACAAACAAAGTCTCGGCTCATTCTCATACTAAGCCTCTCTGACAAATTAGTTAGTGTGTGTGTGTATGAATTATTTTATTGTCATTACTACAGTTGAAGTCGGAAGTTTACATACACCTTAGCCAAATACATTTAAACTCAGTTTTTCACAATTCCTGACATTTAATCCTAGTAAAAATTCCCTTTCTTAGGTCAGTTAGGATCACCACTTTATTTTAAGAATGTCAAATGTCAGAATAATAGTAGAGAGAATGATTTATTTCAGCTTTTATTTATTTCATCACATTCCCAGTGGGTCAGAAGTTGACATACACTCAATTAGTATTTGGTAGCATTGCCTTTAAATGTTTAACTTGGGTCAGACGTTTCAGGTAGCCTTCCACAAGCTTCGCACAATAAGTTGGGTGAATTTTGGCCCATTCCTCCTGACAGAGCTGGTGTAACTGAGTCAGATTTGTAGGCCTCCTTGCTCGCACACGCTTTTTCAGTTCTGCCCACACATTTTCTATAGGATTGAGGTCAGGGCTTTGTGATGGCCACTCCAATACCTTGACTTTGTTTTCCTTAAGCCATTTTGCCACAACTTTGGAAGTATGCTTGGAGTCATTGTCCATTTGGAAGACCCATTTACGACCAAGCTTTAACTTCCTGACTGATATCTTGAGATGTTGCTTCAATATAACCACATAATTTTCCTTCCTCATGATGCCATCTATTTTGTGAAGTGCACCAGTCCCTCCTGCAGCAAAGCACCCCCACAGCATGATGCTACCACCCCCGTGCTTCACGGTTGGGATGGTGTTCTTCGGCTTGCAAGCGTTCCCCTTTTTCCTCCAAACATAACGATGGTCATTATGGCCAAACAGTTCTATTTTAGTTTCATCAGACCAGAGGACATTTCTCCAAAAAGTACAATCTTTGTCCCCATGTGCAGTTGCAAACCGAAGTCTGTCTTTTTTATGGCGGTTTTGGAAGAGTGGCTTCTTCCTTGCTGAGCGGTCTTTCTGGTTATGTCGATATAGGACTCGTTTTACTGTGGATATAGAGACTTGTAGCTTCACAAGGTCCTTTGCTGTTGCTCTGGGATTGATTCGCACTTTTCGCACCAAAGTACGTTCATCTCTAGGAGACAGAACGCGTTTC
The DNA here is from genome assembly GCF_964263955.1 of Coregonus lavaretus. NCBI lineage: Eukaryota > Metazoa > Chordata > Actinopteri > Salmoniformes > Salmonidae > Coregonus > Coregonus lavaretus. The sequence goes on from NW_028159579.1 coordinate 16,939, forward strand.
CTTCCTGAGCGGTATGACAGCTGTGTGGTCCCATGGTGTTTATGAACTGTAAAACCCGCTGGTTGCATATAATCCGCTTGGATGTCAGAGGAAAGCCAAGTCTCTGAAAAACAGAGTATGTTGCCATTGATTTTGTTAGTCACTCTCACTAAGATATCATATTAACATTTCATAAGTCCTTGCAAAAAATACTTTTTTCTACCTGCCCCATTGAAAAATGAATAGAATTGCATGAAATTTGTTAAACATTTAAAAAAGTATCTCCGCCCCATGGCAAAATGTGTAGAATTGAAGAAAACTTGCTTTAAAACTGCAACATTTTCTCTACACGTCAAAACGGGGGCCACTAAATTGTTTAGCCAGTGAGCTGAGGGGCCCCCCAACAAAATCTTGCTTAGGGCCCCCGAAAGGCTAGGGCCGGCCCTGTCCCTATGTATTTAGCACGATGAAGCATCGTTTAACGCACATAAACCATGCCGCTGCTAAAAAATCTGGTTCTAAAATAGTGCATTTTACTCATTACTTGGATTTGATAAATAAGTGTAACCTAGTAACACTAGACATCTCAGTGATCCTCCTCTTTTAACAGTGACCATCAAAACTGCTTTCAAAAGTGTGTTTTCCGGC
>NW_028159578.1:0-28339 GCF_964263955.1 Coregonus lavaretus
GTGGAAAAGGCGTTGTCGTGCCCTCTTCACGACTGTCTTGGTGTGTTTGGACCATGATAGTTTGTTCGTGATGTGGACACCAAGGAACTTGAAACTCTCGACCCGCTCCACTACAGCCCCGTCGAAGTGAATGGGGCGTGTTCCCAGTCCCTGTCCCTGAAAATCCTCCCCACAGCATGATGCTGCCACCACCATGCTTCACCGTAGGGATGGTGCCAGGTTTCCTCCAAACGTGATCTCATCCCAGGTAAGAGGGGGAGTGGCAGCAGCAGCAGGTTCTCCCCATGTGAGCTGAGTCCAGTGGACCAGTCCTGTATCCCCCCTCCCAGACAGCGACAGTGGTCTGAACCATGGCTAGCTATCCACAATCTGGCTCGACTAAACAAGGTTTACCAAGAGGGAAGGAGGGAGAGGTAGGTAGAGGAAGAGAAAGAGGGAGGAGAGGAAGGAGGAAAGGGAGAAAAGGGTTCTCTCCATCACGACTGTAAGAAGGAAAGGAGGGAGAAGGCCGAGGAAGAGGTGGAAGATGACAAGGAGAGTTGATCTGTCCATCACTACCATAAGGAGATCTCTTCTGGGGGCTCTTGTTCTCTCCTCTTTCCCACAGAGGAGCACCTTTCACAGGCAGCCCAGAGCAGACTATTCCCTGAGAGAAGGCTAGCCCCTGGAGGTTTCACCTTGGATTTATACAGAAAACCCCCCAGTACTCAAAATGCTTTACATTGTAGAGGGGGATCTAATATCAATGGAGGTGACCCAATGACCCAGAAATGCTCCGTGGACAGACTTCCTCCCTGCTCCCCGTCTCGCTGGCAGGGGGCTCATAGGAACACCCTCCCCTCCTTGACTCCAGCTCCACCCCTTCTTCACCTGCCCCCCTTATCATGTTATTAGTCTCACCTAGAGGTCCCACCCCCTGGCCTACCTGTTGCAGGTATAAGAATGGTGTGTCGGACACAGCTGCCCTCCCCCTCCTCCCCCTCCTCCCCCTCCTCCCCTCTTTCTCCCACTCCCCCCCATCTCTCGTGCTCTCTCCTCCTCCCCCTCTCTTCCCTTTAAAGCAATACTTAGACCAGGCTTTCTGCCTCCTCTACCCCTCTCCACCTCCTCTTCCATTCCTACTCTCTTTCTCTCCACCTCCTCCTCCTCCTCCTTTGTTCCCCCTCTCCCGCCCTCCAGTGATAAAGGCAGGAGGTCACCTCACCGTCACTCTATCCAGCTGGAGCCGCTGAGAGGGCGAGGAGGAGAGGAGGAGGAATAGAGGAAGAACAGAGGAGACAAGAGGGAGAGGAGGAGAGGAGGAGAGGGAGTGAGACACTATGTTAGCTGTTGTGGTGTGATATGTGTAGTTACTTGTAATAACCACTAGAGTATGCTGGACACTTATTTGGTGCTTGCTGACCTCAATGTGTGCATGCATATCAACAGTCTAAAGCCGCCCTCCAGTGAGAGAGGCAGGAGGTCACCTCGCCGTCACTCTATCCAGCTGGAGCTGCTGAGAGGGCGAGGAGGAGAGGAGGAGGAATAGAGGAAGAACAGAGGAGACAAGGGGGAGAGGAGGAGAGGAGGAGAGGGAGTGAGACACTATGTTAGCTGTTGTGGTGTGATATGTGTAGTTACTTGTAATAACCACTAGAGCAAGCTGGACACTTATTTGGTGATTGCTGACCTCAATGTGTGCATCAATGTGTGCACACACTGCAACGTTAAGTCAAAGGGGCGTTCCAGGAAAAACATTTATCCAGCTTGACTGTGTCAAGGCCGGGCGTAGGTGTGGTGTGGACTCAATTGCAGGATGCAGATGCAAGTCCAAAAACACTTTAATAAAGTCCACAGAAACAACGGCTAAAAACAGAGCCGGTTGAACAAGGGAAAAATAAACGCACTCAGCGTAAAAGTACAACAAATGCACAACGTGCGGACTTTCTAAATAACATAGAGCACAAACTGACTGGCAACACCTGCTGACATAGAACAACTACACACAACCACAAGACAGAAACAACGAGAACTTAAAGGACACATAATCAAGACGAAATGAGCAACAGGTGTAACAAATCAGACCAAACCAAACACACACAGACACAACGAACGGTGGCAGCTAGTACTCCGGGGACGACGACCGCCGAAGCCTGCCCGAACAAGGAGAAGGAGCAGCCTCGGCCGAAACCGTGACAGTACCCCCCCTTGACGCGCGGCCCCAGCCGTGCGCCGACCCCGGCCTCGGGGACGACCAGGAGGACGCGGAGCAGGGTGCGTGGGATGACCACGATGGAACTCAGTCAGAAGAGACGGGTCTAAGATATCTCTCCTCGGCACCCAGCACCGCTCCTCCGGACCGTACCCCTCCCACTCCACGAGATATTGGAGACCCCCCATCCGGCGTCTCGAATCCTGGATGGACCGAACTGTGTACGCCGGAGCCCCCTCGATGTCCAGCGGGGGCGGAGGAGTCTCTGCTATCTCACAATCCTGGAGTGGACCAGCTACCACCGGCCTGAGGAGAGACACATGGAACGAGGGGTTAATATTCTTATACTCAATAGGAAGTTGTAATCTGTAACACACCTCGTTCAACCTCCTCAGGACTTTAAAAGGCCCCACCAACCGCCGACCCAGCTTCCGGCAGGGCAGGCGGAGGGGCAGGTTTCTGGTCGAGAGCCAGACTCGATCTCCCAGTGCATACACCGGTCCCTCACTGCGGTGGAGATCGGCGCTCGCCTTGTGTCGACGGATGGCCCGCTGCAGATGTACGTGAGCAGCGTTCCACGTCTCCTCCGAGCGCCACACCCACTCATCCACCGCAGGGGCCTCGATCTGGCTCTCATGCCAAGGTGCCAGAACCGGCTGGTACCTTAACACACACTGGAAAGGGGTTAGTTTAGTGGGGGAGTGGCGGAGAGAGTTCTGTGCCATCTCGGCCCAGGGAACATATCTCGCCCACTCCTCCGGCCAGCCCTGGCAATACGACCTCAGAAACTTACCCACATCCTGGTTTACTCGTTCAACCTGCCCATTGCTCTCCGGGTGGTACCCCGAGGTAAGGCTCACCGAGACCCCCAAGCGCTCCATGAACGCTCTCCAGACTCGAGAGGTGAACTGGGGGCCTCGATCAGACACTATATCCTCGGGTACCCCGTAATGCCGGAAGACGTGAGTGAATAGTGCCTCAGCGGTCTGTAGGGCAGTGGGAAGACCCGGCATGGGAAGGAGACGACAGGCCTTCGAGAACCGATCCACAATGACCAGGATGGTGGTATTTCCCTGGGAGAGGGGAAGATCAGTAATGAAATCCACCGAGAGGTGAGACCAGGGTCGTTGAGGAACGGGCAGGGGTTGTAACTTACCCCTGGGCAAATGTCTGGGTGCCTTACACTGGGCACATACCGAACAGGAGGAAACATAAACCCTCACATCCCTGGCTAACGTTGGCCACCAGTACTTAGTGCTAAGGCAGTGCACCGTCCGGCCAATCCCTGGATGTCCAGAGGAGGGTGACGTGTGAGCCCAATATATAAGTCGATCCCGAACCTCGAACGGCACGTACGTCCGACCCACAGGACACTGTGGAGGGCTAGGATCAGTACGCAACGCCCGCTCGATTTCGGAATCGACCTCCCACACCACCGGTGCCACCAGGCAAGACGGCGGGAGTATGGGCGTGGGCTCAACGGACCTCTCCTCCGTGTCATACCGCCGGGACAGAGCATCTGCCTTACCATTCTGGGACCCAGGGATGTACGTGATCTTAAAAACGAACCGGGCCAGAAACATATTCCACCTAGCCTGGCGAGGGTTCAGTCTCCTAGCTGCCCGGATGTACTCCAGGTTTCGGTGGTCTGTCAAAATGAGGAAAGGGTGTTGAGCCCCCTCTAGCCAATGCCTCCATACCATTAGTGCCTGGACCACTGCTAGCAGCTCCCTGTCCCCCACGTCATAAGGATGGTGTGTCGGACACAGCTGCCCTCCCCCTCCTCCCCTCTTTCTCCCACTCCCCCCATCTCTCGCGCTCTCTCCTCCTCCCCCTCTCTTCCCTTTAAAGCAATACTTAGACCAGGCTTTCTGCCTCCTCTACCCCTCTCCCCCTCCTCTTCCATTCCTACTCTCTTTCTCTCCACCTCCTCCTCATCCTCTTTTTTCCCCCTCTCCCGCCCTCCAGTGAGAGAGGCAGGAGGTCACCTCACCGTCACTCTATCCAGCTGGAGCTGCTGAGAGGTCAAGGAGGAGAGGAGGAGGAATAGAGGAAGAACAGAGGAGACAAGAGGGAGAGGAGGAGAGGAGGAGAGGGAGTGAGACACTATGTTAGCTGTTGTGGTGTGATATGTGTAGTTACTTGTAATAACCACTAGAGCATGCTGGACACTTATTTGGTGCTTGCTGACCTCAATGTGTGCATCAACAGTCTAAAGCAGTCATCTCCAATCCAAATAATTAGTTGGAATAATTTGTTTATTAGACATTTCCTATTTATACTGTATGGATAATAAAACCAATCCTTTATTCACTTGTGTTTTAGCTTTTTCCCTACACCCACACTGAAAGTTGTCACTGACACTGAACTTTAGTCTGTCTTGCTTTATGATAGTCACATGCCTCTACCTTTACAAGAAGTCTGTCAGTATTCTTCATGAGGGCTTTAAAGCTAATGTTAATTTGACTGCGTACTTCAAGAACATACATGTATTTTCCAAGACAGACCTGTTACTAGCTGTGTCTGAATATCCATTCTAGCGTAATACTTACTTAAACTGCATACTAATATTGCCTTTGATCTAGTATAATACACTCTTATTTTCTGACTCACTTGTTTGGCAACAGCTGATAGTCAGATAAATTGACGCGCTGTACCGAAATGAACGAATGACGGGAGTCAATGCAATCGCGCATTAGATGACGCATTCTTAGTACTATTGCAGCGTTCACGTGCTAGTCGGAACTTGGAAACCCGGACATTTCAGACGTGCTTACTGGTTGTAGTTATACACGTGCCGCATTCAACGGATCAACAAGTCGGACATTTCAGAGTTTCCTAGGTCCGACTAGCATGTGAACGCGGCATAATTTCTAAATTTCACATACTAAAAAACTAAATGTTTTTATATACTATTTAGTACTCTAATATGGGTATTCGGACACTGCCTCTTTGTCTCTCACACACTGAGCACGAGCACAGTCATTATGGCAACGGCTTCCTCTGACCTGGCAGACCACCTGTGCTGTTCCATCTGCACAGACATCTACACTGACCCTGTGTCTCTAAGCTATCAGCACACCTTCTGCAAGAGATGCCTCCAAGACAGCCTGAATGCTGGACACCAACTCTGTCAAGTGGGCAGGGCTCTGGTCAGAGACAGAATCTTCCAGATCAACAGACTGATCAGGAACGTGGCCTACTAGCTGAAACTGGAGGAAGATGCTAAAAGACAGAGCTACAGTCGAGAGAGGAACCAGTAGAGAGATGAATGTCGTGAACATGGAGAGGCTCTGAGGCTGTTCTGTGAGACGGACAGTAAGCTGATATCTGTGATCTGCAGAGATGGGTGAGACGACAGAGGACACACATTCAAACCTATAAGAGAAGCACATGAGGATCTGAAAAAAGAGGTAGCCTCAGATTTATGCTACTTAAAGAAGGACATTAGTGTGCTGGAATACTCAAGAGATGAGAAGCAAAGAGAAATGTCTCAAGCAAAAGAGACGTCAGATCAACTCAAAGTCCAGATCACGTTGCTTGGTTGACAAGGAGATAGTACTTGCCAGGCTGGAGGAACAGCTAAAGGAGAAAAGAGTTAAAACGGCCTCTCTTCAGTCTGAGCTGGACCTCACTGAGCCCAGAGACTTCCTGCTCTAGTGGATGGAGAGGGGCTGCACTGAGATGAGGGAGAGGAGGAAGGAGGAGGAGTGGGTGGAGAGGAATATGATAGAGAGGAATATGATAGAGGGATTAGGATAGAGGGGAATATGATAGAGGGAATATATTGAGAGGAATGTGACAGAGAGGATTTGTTTCATTAGATCACTTTAAGACGTAAAACCTCTTAGGCTGACAGTCCCCGAATTCGGGCGCTAGAATTTCTTTAAAAAATATGTAAATGTTTACATGACATATTTGATTGATTTCCCACCGTGTTATATTTCAGAAGACATCCATCTAGACCTTCCTAGAACCAGGTAAACGTCCTCTGTCTAATAAACTTGTATTTGCCTCCCTCCGGTGGTCGGATGCATCATTACATCAATTTATATCACTTCACTGCAACGCTACATCAAAGGGGCGTTCCAGGAAAAACATTTATCCAGCTTGACTGCTTCACGGCACAGACATGGCAAAGCAATCACTGAATTTGTCTTGAGCAGGCAGAGCTAAAGAAATAACGTTCATAGCTCTACGATAAAGAATGTGACCTACACACTTCCTTAACCCTAAAATAAGTCAAGAAGTAATTTTGTGTGGAAGTCAAACATTTGTTCAGAACGACAAAATCGAGAACTTTACATAACCCTTCTCCCATTGTCTATAGGAGGGATGCACACTGGTTAAATGGCCCAAATGTTAATTTAGACATTCACACATTTTACAGATTTTGACTATCACTAATGTCATGAAATGTTTGGCAAAGTAGTAAAGAAGGTTGTATTATACTTTTCTTGTGTACTAGATCATATGGTTTGAAAAGTGTTTTTTTTCTCAGACATAAATGAACAATTCCAGGTGAAAGCTAAAGGTCATAGCTTCCTGGGGGGAGGGACACCACTACATTAATAAAATATTGCCCTCTTGCTAGATTGATGACTAAAGCCCTAGTGAAACAGTGCAAAATGGTTGTCAGCTCAACTGGTTAAATACAATACTTGTCGTTGTGAAATGTATATGTTCAAGTCTAATATTTTTGCTCTATATATTTTCTGCTCTGTATGTAATTTTATCTGTTTAAGCTGTTTGGATTGTTAATTGATATAACACAGGGCACCATTGAAAAAGAGACACTGGTCTCAATTGGGATTCCCTGTATAAATAAAGAGGAACATTATAGAGGTAATATGATAGTGAGTATTATGATGGAGTGGAATATGATGGAGAGGAATATAATAGAGGGAATATAAAAGAGGGAATATGATAGAGGAATGTGATGGAGGGGAATTTTATAGAGAATGAATGGAGGAATGTGTGACGCTCTTGAGCAACAAAGGTTGTCTGTTTGGTTATATCAACTGAAAAGACATGGATAAGAAAATGTTCAAACATAATTTTAAACAATACTGTTGTATAGTCAGCTGATATTGATTTCCTTATTTAAGAATTTATTAAACTAAAATGCTAAACATCAATGACACCTACTCTTCAATTACATTTTTTGGGCCTATATAATTACACATCCAGCTAATTTTATCCCTCTATGAGCATGCGTACCGTAAAGATACCGTAAGGATCACTCGACTGCAACAGCTCTGGTTGATTTAATCGATAATTGGCTCAGGTCACTTGAACAAGATAAACGTGTGGATGAGCTGCTTCTTGATTTTAGTGCTGCATTTGACCTTGTTGATCATATGGCTAATAGCTGAGGCCATTGAAGAGAGATGTTTTCTTGAACCCTCATTTCTTTTTTGGAACTTTGTTACTGAGGTGACATAGACTATGGAAGACTTGTTTTACTGTAGTAAGGTAGCCTATGTATTTCATTGATGATGATGATGATGAAAAATATTGACATTAGTGGTAGGCTGAGATCTAACAAACAACCTAAGTAAGCCTGGCTGCTAGTTATGATATCTAAAACATATTGACTTTTAATTAGGCAAAACACATGTCGTTTGAATGGTCAACCATTTTATATGAGTTACAGCATTTTATTTTAATAAAAAATTAGGTTATATGGATTCATTGTATATATTAGGTATGACTGTGCTGCATAGGTACGAAAAATACTAACTAAATTCTGCCAGCATTTGATTACACATGAAAGCTGCTGTGGGTAACCATGGCAATGGGGACTCCATTGTGACATCACAAGATTCCGATTCTGGAAGGTTACCTGTTGCACAGACAAACTGAACAGTGCAAAGAGACTGATTCAACTAACCACTGACAGATTATTAATGTCCTATTTCATTAGTGAGAGAACACACTGCTTACTTCAGAAGTAGGTTGTAATATAACTTATTGTGAATGTGTTTCAGTAGTATAACTTATTTTCAAATTACTTGTGTATGAATGTGACATTTTAAGTAGACCTAACATGACTAGTGAAACTGTTGAAGAGAGATAGTTTGCTTGAGTCCTCTTTTTGTGAGAAAATGCTTCATCCTGACACCTGAAATGTCATGTTACAATTGTAGTGAGCCAGCCTAATGGCTAATGCATTCTATTGATGACAGAAAAAAAAAAACTCTCTCTGTGTTAATCACCAACAAATGTTGTAATCAATTATCTCAATAAATATGTACCAAAAGAGTAGGTTGTGTAAAAAAACAAGTATGCCTACCTAATTTGTAGCTGACTCATTTCTAATAAGAATAATATGTTCTTAATTGAATGGACATCCATTTCAAGTGGTTGAATTGATAGACCTCTTTAAATTGAGGTGCACTCAGGGGCACTCAAAGAGAAGACTGGCGTTTTTACCTCCTTGGATTTTAAAATAGATGAAACTGTACAAGTTAGGTCCTGCATGGATATAGAGTCATTTTCTACCCAAAACACAGTGTTTCCAATGATATGATGGAAGTGATCAGTGTGGTTTGTGAGAACCAGGCCCAATATGGAGTAGAGCTACATGAGGGGTTGAATAAGGCTCAATAGTAAGGTACAGAAAGAGCCTGAAGTTTGCTTTTTAAAGTCTGTGTTGTGCTTTTTCATCTGCCATGGCAACGCCTTGCATCACAATGATGATGTCATAAAGGATGTTGTTCACGAAATGATAAGAACAGCCAAAATCGATTCATTTGAACTTGGTCGCTTTTCCAGTAGCCAACTTTTTACTAGTAATTCAGATAGGCCTATTGCGTAAACATATCTGGAGCAGGATTCTCACTTGCTTAATTGTAAGTAGCTGGGAAGAAAACGTGTTCACATTGTAAAGAGATGCATTATTATTTGTTTAGCAACACCCACTTACTACAACGTTATGCATTTTCCAGAGTTATTGTTAGCTAAGAGGAAGACATGGAGGGTTCAACGCTGACACAGAGGAGGGGTGAGTGTCGGTTGGAGGAAAGGGCGATCCAGACAGACTACGTGATGGAGCTGGGAGCCAGGTTGGCTCTGGTTTTGCAGATCCAGAAGGATCAGGAGAAGAAGATGAAGAGAATTTGGTTCAAGACGAGGAAAATGCCAAGACTGATTGAGGAGGTAACAAGACCAACTTTGACAAAGTCGACTAGAGTTCTATTTAACAATATTAATTAAAGCAAATATAAGTTATTGTAAGGGCAAAATGTTCCATATGCCATGGAATGTAAGCTAACAATGTTTTGTCCTTATTTCTTTTTGTATTAGGCTACACCATGGCAATGCTTATAACTGTTCTTGTCTAAATGTGTTGTATCATGTCTGTCTGTTTCAGTGTATTTATGTCCTCAGTTCTTATTGTTGTCTTGTCATAAAAAATAAACAACCGTTTATCATAGACGCTCATATCAGGATTATGTGGTTGTCTCACCTAGCTACCTTAAGTTGAATGAACTAACTAACTATAAGTCGTTCTGGATAAAAGCGTCTGATAAATGGCTAAAATGTCAAATGTTATGCTGGCTGTGGGGCATGTATTTTTACACTTAGCTGGCCCATTGGCTAGGGGACCCAGGGTTGGGACAGACTGGTGCAGAGCATCTGAGAGGACACTATATATATATATATATATATATATATATATATATATATATATATATATATGTGATGTATAAGTAAATAGTGCTGACTAATACAGTATGTATGTATGTACTGAATGTGATCACTTTCGTCATGTCTGTTTCTTTTCTCACGCAGAATGTGAGAGATGTGAGCAACTGTCCTCTCACTGAGTTTATGGCTCACTGTATTGACTCCCTCCCACCACTGGCTTTCACCAATCAGAGGCCTATACCAACCATGTTGCATCCCCCCTCTCCATTGGCCATACGCGCTCAGGATGCACAGCGGTTCATTGTATTTTCATACTTTGTCCCTGAAACCTGCCAGTCTGCTGAATGCCCAGTTGCCACAGAGGCCACTGCAGATGTATCTACAGGTAAACGAGAGGACCTATGGAGGGATCTACATCTTTCCTCAATGCTGCATCGATACCTGCCACACTTCTTTGACGAAGACTCCATGCAGCCAAATCAGGCAGTAGAGGGCACCACTGAGGTCTCAATTCCTCCAGTGGCAATATCTAATGTCAAGGAAGAGGACAGATTCTATCCTTACTCCCTCCCACCACTGGCTCAGCGGTTCATTGGCAATTCATTAAATTTCCTCGAAACCTCCCAGCCTGCTGTTTCAGCCACAGAGTGCCCAGTTGCCACAGAGGCCACTGCTACCACAGCCACTGTCAAGGGAGAGAATCGATGGGCAGCTAGACGTCTTCCTTCAGTGCTGCCTCCATGCCTGCCAACAGTCTTTGACGATGACTTCATGCCACCAGAGCAGACAGTAGAGGATACCTATGAGGTCTCAGTTGCTACAGAGACCACTGCAGGCACAGCTACTGTTTATTTTGGAGTGTACAGATCAACAGCTAAATGCCCTGTCCCAATGCTGCCTCCAAGTCTGCCACTTGTCTTTGAAGTTGACTATAAACTGCCAGGGGAGGCAGTAGAGGGCACCACCAAGTGTCCAGTTATCAGTGAAACAAACAATGATGTGTCCACTCACCTCAAAGAGGACATGGCAGCTGATCAAAGCCCTCCTGACCCTGCAGCACTGCCTCCAAGCTCGCCATGTATCCGAGACTCTGACCACAAACTGACCGAGGAGACAAAAGAGGATGCCACCGAGTCCTCCGTTACCACAGCGATCACTGCAGGCACATCCATTGTCCAGGGAGAGGACCTGTTGGGTGATAAAAGCCCAGCTCCAATGCTGCCTTCAAAGTTGCCACACATTCTAGACAATTACCACAAGCAGCCAGAGGAGGCAGTAGAGGACACCACCAAGAGTCAAGTGTCCAGGGAAGCGGCCGTTTCCGTATCCACTGTCCACAATCTGCCAGGGGAGGCAGTAGAGGACACCAACAAGTGTCCAGTTGCCAGGGAAGCAGCCGTTTCCATGTCCACTGTACACACAGAGGTGTTTTTGGCTAATAAAAGTCCTCCTGCACCTGCAACACTGCCTCTAATCCTGACATGCACCCACAACAATGACCACAAACAGCTATGGAAGACAGTTGAGTGCACTACAAAGTGCTCAGTCGACACAGAGGCAACTGTTGCCATTTACAACTGGGATGATAAAAGTCCTCCAGGTCTGCAATGCATTCACAACAACAATGACCACAAGCAGCCAGAGGAGACAGTTGAGGACACCACAGAGTGCTCAGTTAACACAGAGGCAAGTGCAGTTGCATCCACTGTCAAGAGAGAGGAACTGATGAGTGATAAAAGCCCTGTCCTAGCATTTCCTCCAAGCCTGGCATGCATCCATGACAAGGACCAAAAGCAGCCAGAGCAGAAAGGGAAGGGCACTAGTGAAGAGGTGGATCGCTGCCCTCATGCTCACCAGCTGGTCCCAGATGCTAACTTAACTCTGGCAACCCCTCTGCTCTGCATGACCACTAAGACGCCTGTTAGAGTGAGAGCCTCCATATGCAGGTCAGAGGATGAGGAACCCAGGCCCTGGACGCTGGAAGAGGCAAAGGTAGGTGTCCTATTTTACACTACTACTCTACAGGGTTGGGGGTCTGTTCCATTTCAATTCAAAGCATTGAATTAAGTACTTCCTGAATTGACTGGAATTGAAAAGGAATTGACCCCAACCCTGCTACTCTATGCTCATAGTATAAAACATCACCCCTTACTAGGGTAAACATTTGTATTACGTTTGGTGTGGACCCAGGAAGAACATCCATGGCTATTATAAAATCGGTTTGGGATACAAATAAACAAGTTACCTCAATTACTGTCCTCCAAATTGTGTGCCCCATGAGGACATCAATGTATGTTGATCACTCAAATGTGTATTGAATGTGCCACATTGGAACAATATTACATCTAGAGTCAATGTCTTCCTGTTAGGATTATTGGACAGGCATTGACATTGAGAGTGAAGAGAGGAGCGTCAAGGAGGAGGTGAGCCCGAGGGAGGGTTTGAAGCGTGAGGCGGACCTTGCCCAATCCAAGATCTCCAATGGGACGGTTTCATCAGAGAGAGCAGAGACCATCCTGGGAAGAGTGGGCTTTCTGGCCATGAACCTCAAGCAGAAAGTCACGTTTTTAAAGATGGAGGAAAAATAGAAAAATATGAAACTGAATAAGATGTTGAACGGTGACGAGAAAGAGAGAAAGGAGATGAAGGCGAGAGAGAAAGAGCAAAAGAAAGCCATGAAGGCTGAGAAAAAGAGGGACAAGTTAGAACATAAAAAGAGAGAGAAGGAAATAAAAGAGAAGGAAAAGGCAGAGAAAAAGAGGTTAGAGGGGCTGATTAAGATACACAATGCCATGATGAAAGACAGGATTAAGAAAGAGAAGAAGTGGTCTGTGGAGCTGAAAAAGAGAGAGAAAGCTGAGCTCCTGTAGATGGAGCGAAAGATTCATAAAAAGGAGGAGAAGAAGAGAGAAAAGAGGAGGAAAGAAGAGAGGAAGAGACTGGAGAAGAGGAAAAAGAGGGAGCCAGCTGGAGGTGGAACTGAGAGGGTGATAGAAGAGCAGGGAAGGGATGAAAGCTTGAAGATGGATGAGTAGACTGCGTAAGAAATAGTGAGAAGGGAGATACTGTATTTTTGCATGCAATGAAAAACAAAGAATAAAAAAATAAATGTTTACTCTGTTTGTTTTTTGTCAAGGCATACCTTACAAAACATTATGAACACAAAATGTTTACCTTTCGCAAATTTGAGGAGTGTTGCACAGTTTAAATGTTGAATCCTAAATCGACACTAAGCACTCCTACATATTGAAAGGATTGGATAGGTGTACATATAAATTAGGTGTAATATGGCAAACAAAGCCTATCAGAGGGAAAGGTAGAGCCATTACCAGTGTTTATACCTATGGGATAGGTAGAGAAAATTCTAAAACAAATCTCACAAGCTCTCATCCATAGTCAAATGAACTACTGTTGTCTGGAGTAATGCAGGTGTTGGTGACCTAAAGAGACCGCAAATAGCACAAAATAAGGCAGCAAGAAAGGTTCTGCAGTGTGGTTATGAGATGTTCTCCATAGAATTACATGATGCACTCGAATGGCCAACTGTCAAGGAAATGATAAAAAAAACACAAAAAAAAACATTTTTCATAAAATGTACTGAAAGACCAACCGCTATATGTGATTAACTGGATATGGTCAAAGACGACTCGTAAAGGCAATAGGAATCTGGATCTGTTTCTGTGTCCTTTTCTTTTTACCTTGCTTTTGTTATTTTTTAATTTTTTTAATGTTTTGTTTTTACATTTTTTGTTTTTACATTTGGTCCACTTCCTCGTTGGAGGAAGTGGACCAATGCGCAGTGTGATGAGTGAACATACTTTTAATTTAGATTCACCACACGAAGAAAACAACAAAACGTTCGTGACAGAAGATCCCACCAAAACTGAACCAAGCAGCTCCTGGACCAAGCAGCGTGTCCAGGAGCCAATGGTGCGCGTCGCCAGCCCGGCCCGGCCTGTTCCTGCTCCCCGCACCAAGTCAATGGTGCGCGTCGTCAGCCCGGCCCGGCCTGTTCCTGCTCCCCGCACCAAGCCAATGGTGCGCGTCGCCAGCCCGGCCCGGCCTGTTCCTGCTCCCCGCACCAAGCCATTGGTGCGCGTCTCCAGCCCGGCCCGGCCTGTTTCTGATCCCCGCACCAAGCCTATAGTGCGCTTCGTCAGCCCGGTTCGGCCCGTCCCTGCCTCCCGCACCAAGCCTGTGGTGCGCATCGTCAGCCCGGTCCGGCCCGTTCCTGCTCCCCGCACCAAGCCTGTGGTGCGCGTCGTCTTTCCGGTCCGGCCCGTTCCTGCTCCCCGCACCAAGCCTGTGGTGCGCGTCGTCAGTCCGGCACAGCCCGTGCCTGGGTCACCGGTGCCTGGTCGGTCAGCTGCTCCACGTCGGAGCCTAAGCAATCCGCTCCACCAATGTCCAGTCCAGCTCCAGCCAGCGGGGCCAGACCGGACCAGGGGCGCTATTGGGGGATTGTTGGAGGGTGGTGGTCAAGCCCGGAGCCGGAACCGCCTCCGAGGAGGAATGCCCACCCGGCCCTCCCCTGTTCGGTTTATGTTTGGCGCAGTCGCAGTCCCCGCCTTCGGGGGGGGGGGGTACTGTCACGCCCTGGCTCTGGGACTCTGTTATGTTGAGCCAGGGTGTGTAGTTTCTATGTGTTTGGGTTATAGGTTCGTTATCTAGCTCATGTGTTTCTGTGTTGGCCGGGGTGGTTCTCAATCAGAGGCAACGAGTGTCAGCTGTTGCTTGTTGTCTCTGATTGGGGACCATACTTAGGCAGCCTGTTTTCCACAGTGTTTTGTGGGATCTTGTTCCGTTTATGGTTTGTGTCTGTTACCTAGGACTTCACGTCTCGTTTTGTTGTTTTGTTTCGTGTGGTGAATCAAATTAAAGTATGTTCACTCATCACGCTGCGCATTGGTCCACTTCCTCCAACGATCGTGACAGCACCAGACGGAAATGTGAACAAAAAAGGCTGTGAAAACATGTCATTGTGGTCTATCAGCTTGATCTTACTCAAAAGATCATATGAAACTACCCTTTAATTGAGTAAAAAGTGTTGAAATAGAAAAATAATCGTCATCAAGATATCATTATGTTATTCAAAAACATGCGTGTCACAATTATTGGCTGCCCTATAAATTATTTTGAACAAAATCTAATTGAGTGCATTTGTAAAGTATTCAGACCCCTTGACTTTTTCCACACTTTGTCTTATTCTAAAATTGATTAAATTGTTGTTTTTTTCCTCATCAATCTACACACAATACCCCATAATGACAAAATGAGAACAGGTTTTTAGACTTATTTATAAATGTATTAAAAATAACAAATGGAAATATCACATTTACATAAGTATTCAGACCCTTTACTCAGCTACAAGCTTGGCACACCTGTATTTGAGGAGTTTCTCCCATTCTTCTCTGCAGATCCTCTCAAGCTCTGTCAGGTTGGATAGGGTGTGTCGCTGCACAGCTATTTTCAGGTCTCTCCAGAGATATTAGATCGGGTTCAAGTCCGGTTTCTGGCTGGGCCACTCAAGGACATTCAGAGACTTGTCCCGAAGCCACTCCTGCGTTGTCTTGGCTGTGTGCTTAGGGTCATTGTCCTGTTGGAAGGTGAACCTTAGCCCCAGTCTGAGGTCCTGAGCGCTCTGGAGCAGGTTTTCATCAATGATTTCTCTGTAAATTGCTCTGTTCATCTTTCCATTGATCCTGACTAGTCTCCAAATCAAATCAAATCAAATTGTATTTGTCATGTGCCGAATACAACAGGTGTAGACCTTACCGTGAAATGCTTACTTACAAGCCCATAACCAACAATGCAGTTCAAGAAATAGAGTTAAGAAAATATTTACTAAATACACTAAAGTAAAAAAAATATATATATATTAACACAATAAAATAATAACGAGGCTATATACAAGGGGTACCGGTACCGAGTCAATGTGTGGGGGTACAGGTTAGTTGAGGTAATTTGTACATTTAGGTAGGGGTAAAGTAACTATGCATAGATAATAAACAGTGAGTAGCAGCAGTGTAAAAACAAAGGGGCGAGGTGTCAATGTAAATAGTCTGGGTGGCCTTTTGATTAATTGTTCAGCAGTCTTATGGCTTGGGGGTAGAAGCTGTTAAGGAGCCTTTTGGACCTAGACTTGGCACTCTGGTACCGCTTGCTGTGCGGTAGCAGAGAGAACAGTCTATGACTTGGGTGACTGGAGTCTTTGACAATTTTTTGGGCCTCCGTTCTGACACCGCCTAGTATATAGGTCCTGGATGGCAGGAAGCTTGGCCCCAGTGATGTACTAGGCCGTACGCACTACCCTCTGTAGCGCCTTACGGTCGGATGCCGAGCAGTTGCCATACCAGGTGGTGATGCAACCGGCCAGGATGCTCTCGATGGTGCAGCTGAGGATCTTGGGACCAATGTCAAATCTTTTCAGTCTCCTGAGGTGGAAAAGGCATTGTTGTGCCCTCTTCACGACTGTCTTGGTGTGTTTTGGACCATGATAGTTTGTTGGTGATGTGGACACCAAGGAACTTGAAACTCTCGACCCGCTCCACTACAGCCCCGTCGAAGTGAATGGGGCGTGTTCCCAGTCCCTGTCACTGAAAATCCTCCCCACAGCATGATGCTGCCACCACCATGCTTCACCGTAGGGATGGTGCCAGGTTTCCTCCAAACGTGATCTCATCCCAGGTAAGAGGGGGAGTGGCAGCAGCAGCAGGTTCTCCCCATGTGAGCTGAGTCCAGTGGACCAGTCCTGTATCCCCCCTCCCAGACAGCGACAGTGGTCTGAACCATGGCTAGCTATCCAAAATCTGGCTTGACTAAACAAGGTCTACCAAGAGGGAAGGAGGGAGAGGAAGGTAGAGGAAGAGAAAGAGGGAGGAGAGGAAGGAGGAAAGAGAGAAAAGGGTTCTCTCCATCACAATGTAAGAAGGAAAGGAGGGAGAAGACCGAGCAAGAGGAAGAGGAAGAGGTGGAAGATGACAAGGAGAGTTGATCTGTCCATCACTACCATAAGGAGATCTCTTCTGGGGGCTCTTGTTCTCTCCTCTTTCCCACAGAGGAGCACCTTTCGCAGGCAGCCCAGAGCAGACTCTCCAACGACGGTGGATTGTGCGATAGACCTCCAGGTAGGCGCTGCGCTTCCACGTAGTCACGTGTATCCTCTGTCTCAGGAGGAGACGGCCGCTATGGAGACCTACATCACAGAATCTTTGAGACAGGGGTAAATACTGCCGTCTACTTCCCCTGCGTCCTCAAGTTTCTTTTTTGTGAAGAAGAAGGATGGGGGTTACGCCCGTGTATTGATTACCATGGTCTAAATCAGATCACCATCAAATACAGCTATCCTCTCCCTCTGATTGCTAGTATGACGGAGTCATTACACGGGGCGTGATTCTTCACAAAATTGGATCTCAGGAGCGCGTACAACCTGGTGCGCATTAGGGAGGGAGATGAGTGGAAGACAGCATTCAGTACCACCTCGGGTCACTATGAGTACCTCGTCATGCCATACGGGTTAATGAATGCTCCTTCAGTCTTCCAATCATTTGTGGACGAGATTTTCCGGGACTTGCATGGACAGGGTGTTGTGGTATATATTGATGACATTCTAATATACTCCGCTACACGAGCCGAGCATGTGTCCCTGGTGCGTCGAGTGCTTGGTAGACTGTTGGAGCATGACCTGTATGCGAAGGCGGAGAAATGTCTGTTCTTTCAGGAGTCCATCTCCTTCCTGGGACATCGGTTGTCCGCATCAGGGGTAGAGATGGAGATTGACCGCGTTTCTGCCGTGCATAATTGGCAGACTCCCACCACGGTAAAGGAGGTGCAGCGCTTCTTGGGTTTTGCCAATTACTACCGGAGGTTTATCCGGGGCTTTGGACAGGTAGCAGCTCCCATTACCTCTCTGCTAAAGGGGGGTCCGGTGCGCCTGCAGTGGTCAGCTGAGGCGGACAGGGCGTTTAAACGTCTGAAGGACTTGTTTACCTCGGCTCCGGTGCAGGCGCATCCGGATCCCTCTTTGGCATTTCAGGTGGAGGTGGATGCTTCCGAGGCTGGGATCGGCGCTGTGCTGTCTCAGCGCTCGGGTACGCCACCTAAACTCTGCCACTGTGCTTTCTATTCTAAGAAGCTCAGTCCGGCGGAGCACAATTATGATGTGGGGGATAGGGAGCTGCTGGCTGTGGTTCAAGCCCTGAAGGTGTGGAGACATTGGCTTGAGGGGGCTAAACACCCTTTTCTCATTCTGACTGACCATCGTAACCTGGAGTACATCCAGACAGCGAGGAGGCTGAATCCTCGCCAGGCAAGGTGGTCAATGTTTCTTTCCCTCTTTGTATTTAAGCTCACCTATAGACCAGGGTCCCAGAACGCTAAGGCAGACGCCCTGTCCCGACTATATGACACAGAGGAGAGGTCCATTGAGCCCACTCCCATACTCCCGGAGTCTTGCTTAGTGGCACCGGTGGTGTGGGAGGTGGATGCGGAAATCTGCCCTACTGCCCTACAAACTGCTGAGGCCCTGTTTACACACGTCTTCCGGCACTATGGGGTGCCTGAGAATATAGTGTCTGATCGGGGTCCCCAGTTCACCTCTAGAGTCTGGAGGGCATTTATGGAACGTCTGGGGGTCTCGATTAGCCTTACATCAGGTTTTCACCCAGAGAGTAATGGGCAGGTGGAGAGAGTTAACCAGGATGTGGGTAGGTTTCTGAGGTCATATTGCCAGGACCGGCAAGAGGAGTGGTCGGGATATATTCCCTGGGCAGAGATAGCCCAAAACTCCCTCCGCCATTCGTCCACTAACCTTACGCCTTTCCAGTGTGTGTTAGGTTATCAGCCGGTTCTGGCTCCTTGGCATCAGAGCCAGACCGAAGCCCCTGCGGTGGACGAGTGGTTTCGGCGCTCGGAAGAAACTTGGAACGCTGCGCATGTCCATCTGCAGCGGGCCATCAGGCGGCAAAAGGCGAGCGCCGTTCTTCACCGCAGTGAGGCTCCGGTGTATGCACCGGGAGACCGGGTCTGGCTCTCGACCCAAAACCTGCCCCTTCGCCTGCCCTGCCGGAAGCTGGGTCGGCGGTTTGTGGGGCCCTTTAAAGTCCTGAGGAAATTGAACGAGGTATGTTATAGGTTACAACTGCCCATTAATTACCGCATTAACCCCTCGTTCCATGTGTCTCTCCTCAGGCCGGTGGTGGCTGGTCCACTACAGGAGAGTGAGGTACGAGAGGCTCCTCCGCCCCCATTGGACATCGAGGGGGCTCCGGCGTACTCAGTCCGTTCCATCTTGGATTTGAGGCGTCGGACGGGGGGCCTGCAGTATCTCGTGGAGTGGGAGGGGTACGGTCCGGAGGAACGGTGCTGGGTCCCCAGGAGGGACATTCTAGATCCCTCCATGTTGAGGGACTTCCACCGGAGTCATCCGACTCGCCCTGCTCCGCGTCCCCCTGGCCGTCCCCGAGGCCGGGGTCGGCGCATGGCTGGAGCCGCGCGTCAAGGGGGGGGTACTGTCACGGAATCAGCCGAGGCTGCTCCTCCTCCTTGCTCGGGCAGGCTTCGGCATTCGTCGACCCCGGAGTACTAGCTGCCACCGATCTATGTTTCGGTGTTTGACTTGTTTTGTCCTGATTGTGTACACCTGTTCCCCATTATGTGGTATTGTTTTCCCTATTTAACCCTCTGTCGTTCATTGTGTGTTGTGTGTTATTGTTTTCGTCATCGGCAGTGTTCGTGTGCGGGTTGTTTATTCCTCCATATGTGGAGATTGTTTTTTCTACTCTGGTTACTTTCGAGTAAAGTATGTTTCCAGTAAGCTCTGTGTCCTGCGTTTGACTTCGCCTACCGCATTTCACCGTCGCATTCTGACAACATGTAGGTAGGGGTAAAGTAACTATGAATAGATAAAAAACAGTGAGTAGCAGCAGTGTAAAAACAAAGGGGGGAGGTGTCAATGTAAATAGTCTGGGTGGCCATTTGAATAATTGTTCAGCAGTCTTATGGCTTGGGGGTAGAAGCTGTTAAGGAGCCTTTTGGACCTACTCTTGGCCCTCTGGTACCACTTGCTGTGCGGTAGCAGAGAGAACAGTCTATGACTTGGGTGACTGGAGTCTTTGACAATTTTTTGACATCGCCTAGTATATAGGTCCTGGATGGTCGGAAGCTTGGCCCCAGTGATGTACTGGGCCGTACACACTACCCTCTGTAGCGCCTTACGGTCGGATGCCGAGCAGTTGCCATACCAGGCAGGATGCTCTCGATGGTGCAGCTGTAGAACTTTTTGAGGATCTTGGGACCAATGCCAAATCTTTTCAGTCTCCTGAGGTGGAAAAGGCGTTGTCGTGCCCTCTTAACGACTGTCTTGGTGTGTTTGGACCATGATAGTTTGTTGGTGATGTGGACACCAAGGAACTTCAAACTCTCAACCCGCTCCACTACAGCCCCGTCGATGTGAATGCGGCGTGTTCCCAGTCCCTGTCCCTGAAAATCCTCCCCACAGCATGATGCTGCCACCACCATGCTTCACCGTAGGGATGGTGCCAGGCTTCCTCCAAACGTGATCTCATCCCAGGTAAGAGGGGGAGTGGCAGCAGCAGGTTCTCCCCATGTGAGCTGAGTCCAGTGGACCAGTCCTGTATCCCCCCTCCCAGACAGCGACAGTGGTCTGAACCATGGCTAGCTATCCACAATCTGGCTCGACTAAACAAGGTTTACCAAGAGGGAAGGAGGGAGAGGTAGGTAGAGGAAGAGAAAGAGGGAGGAGAGGAAGGAGGAAAGGGAGAAAAGGGTTCTCTCCATCACGACTGTAAGAAGGAAAGGAGGGAGAAGGCCGAGGAAGAGGTGGAAGATGACAAGGAGAGTTGATCTGTCCATCACTACCATAAGGAGATCTCTTCTGGGGGCTCTTGTTCTCTCCTCTTTCCCACAGAGGAGCACCTTTCGCAGGCAGCCCAGAGCAGACTCTCCAACGACGGTGGATTGTGCGATAGACCTCCAGGTAGGCGCTGCGCTTCCACGTAGTCACGTGTATCCTCTGTCTCAGGAGGAGACGGCCGCTATGGAGACCTACATCACAGAATCTTTGAGACAGGGGTAAATACTGCCGTCTACTTCCCCTGCGTCCTCAAGTTTCTTTTTTGTGAAGAAGAAGGATGGGGGTTACGCCCGTGTATTGATTACCATGGTCTAAATCAGATCACCATCAAATACAGCTATCCTCTCCCTCTGATTGCTAGTATGACGGAGTCATTACACGGGGCGTGATTCTTCACAAAATTGGATCTCAGGAGCGCGTACAACCTGGTGCGCATTAGGGAGGGAGATGAGTGGAAGACAGCATTCAGTACCACCTCGGGTCACTATGAGTACCTCGTCATGCCATACGGGTTAATGAATGCTCCTTCAGTCTTCCAATCATTTGTGGACGAGATTTTCCGGGACTTGCATGGACAGGGTGTTGTGGTATATATTGATGACATTCTAATATACTCCGCTACACGAGCCGAGCATGTGTCCCTGGTGCGTCGAGTGCTTGGTAGACTGTTGGAGCATGACCTGTATGCGAAGGCGGAGAAATGTCTGTTCTTTCAGGAGTCCATCTCCTTCCTGGGACATCGGTTGTCCGCATCAGGGGTAGAGATGGAGATTGACCGCGTTTCTGCCGTGCATAATTGGCAGACTCCCACCACGGTAAAGGAGGTGCAGCGCTTCTTGGGTTTTGCCAATTACTACCGGAGGTTTATCCGGGGCTTTGGACAGGTAGCAGCTCCCATTACCTCTCTGCTAAAGGGGGGTCCGGTGCGCCTGCAGTGGTCAGCTGAGGCGGACAGGGCGTTTAAACGTCTGAAGGACTTGTTTACCTCGGCTCCGGTGCAGGCGCATCCGGATCCCTCTTTGGCATTTCAGGTGGAGGTGGATGCTTCCGAGGCTGGGATCGGCGCTGTGCTGTCTCAGCGCTCGGGTACGCCACCTAAACTCTGCCACTGTGCTTTCTATTCTAAGAAGCTCAGTCCGGCGGAGCACAATTATGATGTGGGGGATAGGGAGCTGCTGGCTGTGGTTCAAGCCCTGAAGGTGTGGAGACATTGGCTTGAGGGGGCTAAACACCCTTTTCTCATTCTGACTGACCATCGTAACCTGGAGTACATCCAGGCAGCGAGGAGGCTGAATCCTCGCCAGGCAAGGTGGTCAATGTTTCTTTCCCTCTTTGTATTTAAGCTCACCTATAGACCAGGGTCCCAGAACGCTAAGGCAGACGCCCTGTCCCGACTATATGACACAGAGGAGAGGTCCATTGAGCCCACTCCCATACTCCCGGAGTCTTGCTTAGTGGCACCGGTGGTGTGGGAGGTGGATGCGGAAATCTGCCCTACTGCCCTACAAACTGCTGAGGCCCTGTTTACACACGTCTTCCGGCACTATGGGGTGCCTGAGAATATAGTGTCTGATCGGGGTCCCCAGTTCACCTCTAGAGTCTGGAGGGCATTTATGGAACGTCTGGGGGTCTCGATTAGCCTTACATCAGGTTTTCACCCAGAGAGTAATGGGCAGGTGGAGAGAGTTAACCAGGATGTGGGTAGGTTTCTGAGGTCATATTGCCAGGACCGGCAAGAGGAGTGGTCGGGATATATTCCCTGGGCAGAGATAGCCCAAAACTCCCTCCGCCATTCGTCCACTAACCTTACGCCTTTCCAGTGTGTGTTAGGTTATCAGCCGGTTCTGGCTCCTTGGCATCAGAGCCAGACCGAAGCCCCTGCGGTGGACGAGTGGTTTCGGCGCTCGGAAGAAACTTGGAACGCTGCGCATGTCCATCTGCAGCGGGCCATCAGGCGGCAAAAGGCGAGCGCCGTTCTTCACCGCAGTGAGGCTCCGGTGTATGCACCGGGAGACCGGGTCTGGCTCTCGACCCGAAACCTGCCCCTTCGCCTGCCCTGCCGGAAGCTGGGTCGGCGGTTTGTGGGGCCCTTTAAAGTCCTGAGGAAATTGAACGAGGTATGTTATAGGTTACAACTGCCCATTAATTACCGCATTAACCCCTCGTTCCATGTGTCTCTCCTCAGGCCGGTGGTGGCTGGTCCACTACAGGAGAGTGAGGTACGAGAGGCTCCTCCGCCCCCATTGGACATCGAGGGGGCTCCGGCGTACTCAGTCCGTTCCATCTTGGATTTGAGGCGTCGGACGGGGGGCCTGCAGTATCTCGTGGAGTGGGAGGGGTACGGTCCGGAGGAACGGTGCTGGGTCCCCAGGAGGGACATTCTAGATCCCTCCATGTTGAGGGACTTCCACCGGAGTCATCCGACTCGCCCTGCTCCGCGTCCCCCTGGCCGTCCCCGAGGCCGGGGTCGGCGCATGGCTGGAGCCGCGCGTCAAGGGGGGGGTACTGTCACGGAATCAGCCGAGGCTGCTCCTCCTCCTTGCTCGGGCAGGCTTCGGCATTCGTCGACCCCGGAGTACTAGCTGCCACCGATCTATGTTTCGGTGTTTGACTTGTTTTGTCCTGATTGTGTACACCTGTTCCCCATTATGTGGTATTGTTTTCCCTATTTAACCCTCTGTCGTTCATTGTGTGTTGTGTGTTATTGTTTTCGTCATCGGCAGTGTTCGTGTGCGGGTTGTTTATTCCTCCATATGTGGAGATTGTTTTTTCTACTCTGGTTACTTTCGAGTAAAGTATGTTTCCAGTAAGCTCTGTGTCCTGCGTTTGACTTCGCCTACCGCATTTCACCGTCGCATTCTGACAACATGTAGGTAGGGGTAAAGTAACTATGAATAGATAAAAAACAGTGAGTAGCAGCAGTGTAAAAACAAAGGGGGGAGGTGTCAATGTAAATAGTCTGGGTGGCCATTTGAATAATTGTTCAGCAGTCTTATGGCTTGGGGGTAGAAGCTGTTAAGGAGCCTTTTGGACCTACTCTTGGCCCTCTGGTACCACTTGCTGTGCGGTAGCAGAGAGAACAGTCTATGACTTGGGTGACTGGAGTCTTTGACAATTTTTTGACATCGCCTAGTATATAGGTCCTGGATGGTCGGAAGCTTGGCCCCAGTGATGTACTGGGCCGTACACACTACCCTCTGTAGCGCCTTACGGTCGGATGCCGAGCAGTTGCCATACCAGGCAGGATGCTCTCGATGGTGCAGCTGTAGAACTTTTTGAGGATCTTGGGACCAATGCCAAATCTTTTCAGTCTCCTGAGGTGGAAAAGGCGTTGTCGTGCCCTCTTAACGACTGTCTTGGTGTGTTTGGACCATGATAGTTTGTTGGTGATGTGGACACCAAGGAACTTCAAACTCTCAACCCGCTCCACTACAGCCCCGTCGATGTGAATGCGGCGTGTTCCCAGTCCCTGTCCCTGAAAATCCTCCCCACAGCATGATGCTGCCACCACCATGCTTCACCGTAGGGATGGTGCCAGGCTTCCTCCAAACGTGATCTCATCCCAGGTAAGAGGGGGAGTGGCAGCAGCAGGTTCTCCCCATGTGAGCTGAGTCCAGTGGACCAGTCCTGTATCCCCCCTCCCAGACAGCGACAGTGGTCTGAACCATGGCTAGCTATCCACAATCTGGCTCGACTAAACAAGGTTTACCAAGAGGGAAGGAGGGAGAGGTAGGTAGAGGAAGAGAAAGAGGGAGGAGAGGAAGGAGGAAAGGGAGAAAAGGGTTCTCTCCATCACGACTGTAAGAAGGAAAGGAGGGAGAAGGCCGAGGAAGAGGTGGAAGATGACAAGGAGAGTTGATCTGTCCATCACTACCATAAGGAGATCTCTTCTGGGGGCTCTTGTTCTCTCCTCTTTCCCACAGAGGAGCACCTTTCACAGGCAGCCCAGAGCAGACTATCCCCTGAGAGAAGGCTAGCCCCTAGAGGTTTCACCTTGGATTTATACAGAGAACCCCCCAGTACTCAAATTGCTTTACATTGTAGAGGGGTATCTAATCTCATTGGAGGCGACCCAATGACCCAGAAATGCTCCGTGGACAGACTTCCTCCCTGCTCCCCGTCTCGCTGGCAGGGGGCTCGTAGGAACACCCTCCCCTCCTTGACTCCAGCTCCACCCCTTCTTCACCTGCCCCCCTTATCATGTTATTAGTCTCACCTACAGGTCCCGCCCCCTGGCCTACCTGTTGCAGGTGTAAGTATGGTGTGTCGGACACAGCTGCCCTCCTCCTCCTCCCCCTCCTCCCCCTCCTCCCCCCCCTCCCCTCTTTCTCCCACTCCCCCCCATCTCTCGCGCTCTCTCCTCCTCCCCCTCTCTTCCCTTTAAAGCAATACTTAGACCAGGCTTTCTGCCTCTTCTACCCCTCTTCACCTCCTCTTCCATTCCTACTCTCTTTCTTTCCTCCTCCTCCTCCTCCTCCTTTGTTCCCCCTCTCCCGCCCTCCAGTGAGAGAGGCAGGAGGTCACCTCGCCGTCACTCTATCCAGCTGGAGCCGCTGAGAGGGCGAGGAGGAGAGGAGGAGGAATAGAGGAAAAACAGAGGAGACAAGGTGGAGAGGAGGAGAGGAGGAGAGGGAGTGAGACACTATGTTAGCTGTTGTGGTGTGATATGTGTAGTTACTTGTAATAACCACTAGAGCAAGCTGGACACTTATTTGGTGATTGCTGACCTCAATGTGTGCATCAACAGTCTAAAGCAGTCATCTCCAATCCAAATAATTAGTTGGAATAATTAGTTTATTAGACATTTCCAATTTATACTGTATGGATAATAAAACCCATCCTTTATTCACTTGTGTTTTAGCTTTTTCCCTACACCCACACTGAAAGTTGTCACTGACACTGAACTTTAGTCTGTCTTGCTTTATGATAGTCACATGCCTCTACCTTTACAAGAAGTCTGTCAGTATTCTTCATGAGGGCTTTAAAGCTAATGTTAATTTGACTGCGTACTTCAAGAACATACATGTATTTTCCAAGACAGACCTGTTACTGGCTGTGTCTGAATATCCATTCTAGCGTAATGCTTACTTAAACTGCATACTAATTTCGCCTTTGATCTAGTATAATTCACTCTTATTTTCTGACTCACTTGTTTGGCAACAGCTGATAGTCAGATAAATTGACGCGCTGTACCGAAATGAACGAATGACGGGAGTCAATGCAATCGCGCATTAGATGATGCATTCTTAGTACTATTGCAGCGTTCATGTGCTAGTCGGAACTTGGAAACCCGGACATTTCAGACTTGCTTACTGGTTGTACTTATAAACGTGCCGCATTCAACGAATCAACAAGTCGGACATTTCAGAGTTTCCTAGGTCCGACTAGCATGTGAACGCGGCATAATTTCTAAATTTCACATACTAAAAAACTAAATGTTTTTATATACTATTTTGTACTCTAATATGGGTATTCGGACACTGCCTCTTTGTCTCTCACACACTGAGCATGAGCACAGTCATAATGGCCACAGCTTCCTCTAACCTGGCAGACCACCTGTGCTGTTCCATCTGCACAGACATCTACACTGAGCCTGTGTCTCTAAGCTATCAGCACACCTTCTGCAAGAGATGCCTCCAAGACAGCCTGAATGCTGGACACCAACTCTGTCAAGTGGGCAGGGCTCTGGTCAGAGACAGAATCTTCCAGATCAACAGACTGATCAGGAACGTGGCCTACCAGCTGAAACTGGAGGAAGATGCTAAAAGACAGAGAGCTACAGCCGAGAGAGGAAACAGTAGAGAGATGAATGTCGTGAACATGGAGAGGCTCTGAAGCTGTTCTGTGAGACGGACAGTAAGCTGATCTCTGTGATCTGCAGAGATGGGTGAGACGACAGAGGACACACATTCAAACCTATAAGAGAAGCACATGAGGATCTGAAAAAAGAGGTAGCCTCAGATTTATGCTACTTCAAGAAGGACATTAGTGTGCTGGAATACTCAAGAGATGAGCAGCAAAGAGAAATGTCTCAAGCAAAAGAGACGTCAGATCATCTCAAAGTCCAGATCAGGATGCTTGGTTGACAAGGAGATAGTACTTGCCAGGCTGGAGGAACAGCTAAAGGAGAAGAGAGTTAAAACGGGCTCTCTTCAGTCTGAGCTGGACCTCACTGAGTCCAGAGACTTCCTGCTCTAGTGGATGGAGAGGGGCTGCACTGAGATGAGGGAGAGGAGGAAGGAGGAGGAGTGGGTGGAGAGGAATATGATAGAGAGGAATATGATAGAGGGATTAGGATAGAGGGGAATATGATAGAGGGAATATATTGAGAGGAATGTGACAGAGAGGATTTGTTTCATTAGATCACTTTAAGACTTAAAACCTCTTAGGCTGACAGTCCCCGAAATCGGGCGCTAGAATTTCTTTTAAAAATATGTAAATGTTTACATGACTTATTTGATTGATTTCCCACCGTTTTATAGTTCAGAAGACATCCATCCAGACCTTCCTATAACCACGTAAACGTCCTCTGTCGAATAAACTTGTATTTGCCTCCCTCTGGTGGTCGGCTGCATCATTACATCCATTTATATCACTTAACTGCAACGTTAAGTCAAAGGGGCGTTCCAGGAAAAACATTTATCCAGCTTGACTGCTTCACGGCACAGACATGGCAAAGCAATCACTGCATTTGTCTCGAGCAGGCAGAGCTAAATACATAACTTTCATAGCTCTACTATAAAGAATGTGACCTACACACTTCCTTAAACCTAAAATAAGTCAAGAAGTAATTTTGTGTGGAAGTCAAACATTTGTTCAGAACGACAAAATCGAGACCTTAACATAGCCCTTCTCCCATTGTCTATAGGCGGGATGCACACTGGTTAAATGGCCCAACTGTTAATTTAGACATTCACACATTTTACAGATTTTGACTATCACTAATGTCATAAAATGTTTGGCAAAGTAGTAAAGAAGGTTGTATTATACTTTTCTTGTGTACTAGATCATATGGTTTGAAAAGTGTTTTTTTTCTCAGACATAAATGAACAATTCCAGGTGAAATCTAAAGGTCATAGCTTCCTGGGGGGAGGGACACCACTACATTAATAAAATATTGCCCTCTTG
The DNA here is from genome assembly GCF_964263955.1 of Coregonus lavaretus. Lineage (NCBI taxonomy): Eukaryota > Metazoa > Chordata > Actinopteri > Salmoniformes > Salmonidae > Coregonus > Coregonus lavaretus. The sequence goes on from NW_028159578.1 coordinate 27,846, forward strand.
CTAGATTGATGACTAAAGCCCTAGTGAAACAGTGCAAAATGGTTGTCAGCTCAACTGGTTAAATACAAGACCTGTTCATTGTGAAATGTATGTGTTCAAGTCTAATAATTTTGCTCTATATATTTTCTGCTCCGTATGTAATTTTATCTGTTTAAGCTGTTTGGATTGTTAATTGATATAACACAGGGCACCATTGAAAAAGAGACACTGGTCTCAATTGGGATTCCCTGTATAAATAAAGAGGAACATGATAGAGGTAATATGATAGCGAGTATTATGATGTAGTGGAATATGATGGAGAGGAATATAATAGAGGGAATATGATAGAGGGAATATGATAGAGGAATGTGATGGAGGGGAATTTTATAGAGAATGAATGGAGGAATGTGTGACGCTCTTGAGCAACAAAGGTTGTCTGTTTGGTTATATCAACTGGAAAGACATGGATAAGAAAATGTTCAAACATATTTTTAAACAATGGGCGCTGTTGGCAG
>NW_028159577.1:0-81268 GCF_964263955.1 Coregonus lavaretus
CTCCCACACCAACCCCCAGCTGCTCCCACACCAACCCCCAGCTGCTCCCACACCAACCCCCAGCTGCTCCCACATTAACCCCCAGCTGCTCCCACACCAACCCCCAGCTGCTCCCACACCAACCCCCTGCTGCTCCCACACTAACCCCCAGCTGCTCCCACACCAACCCCCAGCTGCTCCCACACCAACCCCCAGCTGCTCCCACACCAACCCCCAGCTGCTCCCACACCAACCCCCAGCTGCTCCCACACCAACCCCCAGCTGCTCCCACATTAACCCCCAGCTGCTCCCACACCAACCCCCAGCTGCTCCCACACCAACCCCCTGCTGCTCCCACACTAACCCCCAGCTGCTCCCACACCAACCCCCAGCTGCTCCCACACCAACCCCCAGCTGCTCCCACACCAACCCCCAGCTGCTCCCACACCAACCCCCAGCTGCTCCCACACCAACCCCCAGCTGCTCCCACACCAACCCCCAGCTGCTCCCACACCAACCCCCAGCTGCTCCCACACCAACCCCCAGCTGCTCCCACACCAACCCCCAGCTGCTCCCACATTAACCCCCTGTGACAGCTCCTCATTCTTCAAAGGCAGATAATGATGATGCAACCGCAGAAAGAGCAGCGTAAGTCACCCCACACTCTGCCTGCTCCTGACTCGCTCCGAGGGAAGCCAGCTGTCTCCACGTCACTTCACTCACTTCTACAGGTAGCCGAGAACCAGTCTTTTTGCTGTGAGAGATTCCATTTTATTTTGAAGCGCTACAACAAAATCGTCTTGATATGCATCATCCTTAATGAATCTATATTCCCTACCCTTCACTGAAATGACATATTAGCTTTCTTGTTCATCTTAAATTGATGCCATGTTCCCACAGCTGTCTTTTGTTATGAAGAAGCTTTTTAATTGCGGGATAAAAACAAATCTTGACTGCAGGCCAATTGTCTTGGACAGGTAGAGAAAGTATTACGTTAGTGAAAATGTTGTAAAACAAATTCTTGTTAAATTATCACAATGTATCATTGTTGTTGCATCTTAGCTTATAACCACATTTGACTAATACTAAACCTGGCTAACTAATACTAAACCTGGCTAACTAATAATAAACATGGTATTAAACCTATTCAGTAAACCATCTCTAAACGAACATTCCCACAACCATGGGTCTAACCTATCTTGAACGTAGGGGGGGGGGGGAGGGAGGTCTTTAACAGACTGCCACCTGGATTGGACCCATGAGTGGTAGTTTAGCAGCCAGGAGGGTCTGTCTACAGGCTAGAGCTGAACAAGTCAAAGGGCTATCCTATCTGGCCCTTATCTCTGCAATCTGCCCCATCCTTTTTCTGCCAGAGCACAGGGCGGGGAGCATGAGCTGACCTATCAATCTGTCAAGACTGTTTGCACATGTCACGTTGACTATAGTGTGTGTGAGGCAAACTATTAATGTTTCGCGTTTGACAAACATGTCAGTTATCTCCAAGACGATACACTGGTTTCCTGAGCTGGCCTATCATTACTGATGAGCAGAATGGAACTAACAGAACACAGGCAGAGGCACGAGCGACTCTGAAACTCAACAATTGATTTCAATTGGGTTGTTTTTAGGTAGTGGAACAACTTGTTTTTTCTGAAGTGGTTTCAACGTAGTTGAATTTGCCAGTGCTCTACATCTGGTCAACATAGGGTTCTGCTGTATCTAGGGAAGGCATGTAAACAATGGTAGGACATTATGGACAGCGGCTAGGTGCCAGACCTACAATAAGTGGTATAGTTGTCATATCTCACACACACACACACTCAACATACATCTTAATTTAAGTAGTCTAAAAGAAAATAGCAATGGCTAGAGAATAGGAGGGGAAAGATGGAACCATATACCATTAGTAGTAGAGGGGAGAACAGGAGGGGAAAGATGGAACCATCTACCAGTAGTAGTAGTGGGGAGAACAGGAGGGGAAAGATGGAACCATCTACCATTAGTAGTAGAGGGGAGAACAGGAGTGGAAAGATGGAACCATCTATCAGTAGTAGTAGTGGGGAGAACAGGAGGGGAAAGATGGAACCATCTATCAGTAGTAGTTGTGGGGAGAACAGGAGGGGAAAGATGGAACCATCTATCAGTAGTAGTTGTGGGGAGAACAGGAGGGGAAAGATGGAACCATCTATCAGTAGTAGTTGTGGGGAGTAGGGTTAGTAGTACATTAGTAGTAGGATCTACATCCCACATTCATTGTAATCCTTCAGTGATCCCTACACACTAGTTGACTCAAAACCCCAGCAGTACGCGACCTAGAAACTTGACCTTACCACTCAGTAGTTGCCAGAGACATGTGACTACTTGCTGGTGACAGCTTCAGTCTCACTATTCGTCTCAATCAATCCAAGCACTTGGAGAGACAGGGCATGTCAGGAGCTAACAGCTAACTGCTGGTGTTGGCAGAGCTCCAAACAGAGTAAAGCCTCTTGTAAGTGATATCTTCCATCAAGCGTTAACTTCCTGTCTGTGCCCGTGGCCCAGGGGTGAGCTTCTCAACTGACAGCCATTTGAAAATGACTGTCTGCTCAGCTTTGGTTTTGCAACAGTAATATAGATATCCCCTGAAGGAAGTGTCAACCATATCCTACTCCGAACACTCATCCGACCTTATCCACTGCATTTAATAAGCAGTGCTACCACTTTAACAGAGCTCAATTAGAAAGTATTGGATCGCTTATGCATTCAATTACATCCATGTTGGAATAGCATTTTAGCATCTCAACCATTTATGGCCATTAACAACTGCAGTGAGCTAAAGAGCCATTAGCTTAAACAGCCTCCATAATGTTACTGTATGCTGTAGGCTGCTGCTCCAGTTTCCACTCTATGGAACCCTGACCTGTTCACCGGACGTGCTGCCTTGTCCCAAAACCTGCTGTTTTCAACTCTCTCGCTCTACCGCACCTGGTATTTCAACCTCTAAATGCACAGCTATGAAAAGCCAAGTGACGTTTACTCCTGATGTACTGACCTGTTGCAACCTCTACAACCACTGTGATTATTATTTGACCCTGCTGGTCATCTATGAATGTTTGAACATCTTGGAGAAAAATCTGGCCTTAATGGCCATGTACTGGCACAGCCAGAAGGGGACTGGCCACCCCTCAGAGACTGGTTCCTCTCTAGGTTTCTTCCTAAGTTTCTGCCTTTCTAGGGAGTTTTTCCTAGCCACCGTGCTTCTACATCTGCATTGCTTACTGTTTGGGGTTTTAGGCTGGGTTTCCATATAGCACTTTGTGACATCTGCTGACGTAAAAAGGGCTTTATAAATAACATTTGTTTGAAAATGTTTTGATTGATTTAGAGCATGAGCTATGTGCTTGAAGGGAGTGTCTCATTCTACAGCTAACCTGGATGAAAGCCTAGTACCTCAAGGCTAAAGCCAAGAGAATAATATGCATCATAAATCACCTCTGTCAGAACAATGCTAGCAGGTATGTAGCTATATTCTCCTTATGGATTTCTATGTTAGTATATTTTGGTCTAGAGTTGACTGAGGTAAACTAGTGGTTTGACAGGTAACACTACTATATAGTCTCTGCTGTAGATCCAACTAAATGGGTTGACAGCTGGACCAAGGATTAGCTGTGTGTTAGCTAGCTAGCTAGCTAGCTAGCTAGCTAGCTAGTCAGGGGGCTCTGACATTAGCGTGAAGACCAGTAGCACATTGTTCTCTCAGGAGTGAAATGGTAGCCGACCCAGCCCTCCTCCCCATGTTTGAGTGGGAGTGAGAGTCAAGTAAAGATAATGTACCATCAAAGGGAGGGAGAGTCAAGTCAAGGTAATGTACCATCAAAGGGAGGGAGAGTCAAGTAAAGATAATGTACCATCAAAGGGAGGGAGAGTCAAGTCAAGGTAATGTACCATCAAAGGGAGGGAGAGTCAAGTCAAGGTAATGTACCATCAAAGGGAGGGAGAGTCAAGTCAAGGTAATGTACCATCAAAGGGAGGGAGAGTCAAGTCAAGGTAATGTACCATCAAAGGGAGGGAGAGTCAAGTCAAGGTAATGTACCATCAAAGGGAGGGAGAGTCAAGTCAAGGTAATGTACCATCAAAGGGAGGGAGAGTCAAGTCAAGGTAATGTACCATCAAAGGGAGGGAGAGTCAAGTCAAGGTAATGTACCATCAAAGGGAGGGAGAGTCAAGTCAAGGTAATGTACCATCAAAGGGAGGGCGAGTCAAGTCAAGGTAATGTACCATCAAAGGGAGGGCGAGTCAAGTCAAGGTAATGTACCATCGAAGGGAGGGAGAGTCAAGTCAAGGTAATGTACCATCAAAGGGAGGGAGAGTCAAGTCAAGGTAATGTACCATCAAAGGGAGGGAGGGAGAGTCAAGTCAAGGTAATGTACCATCAAAGGGAGGGAGGGAGAGTCAAGTCAAGGTAATGTACCATCAAAGGGAGGGAGGGAGAGTCAAGTCAAGGTAATGTACCATCAAAGGGAGGGAGGGAGAGTCAAGTCAAGGTAATGTACCATCAAAGGGAGGGAGGGAGAGTCAAGTCAAGGTAATGTACCATCAAAGGGAGGGAGAGTCAAGTCAAGGTAATGTACCATCAAAGGGAGGGAGAGTCAAGTCAAGGTAATGTACCATCAAAGGGAGGGAGAGTCAAGTCAAGGTAATGTACCATCAAAGGGAGGGAGAGTCAAGTCAAGGTAATGTACCATCAAAGGGAGGGAGAGTCAAGTAAAGATAATGTACCATCAAAGGGAGGGAGAGTCAAGTCAAGGTAATGTACCATCAAAGGGAGGGAGAGTCAAGTCAAGGTAATGTACCATCAAAGGGAGGGAGAGTCAAGTCAAGGTAATGTACCATCAAAGGGAGGGAGAGTCAAGTCAAGGTAATGTACCATCAAAGGGAGGGAGAGTCAAGTCAAGGTAATGTACCATCAAAGGGAGGGAGAGTCAAGTCAAGGTAATGTACCATCAAAGGGAGGGAGAGTCAAGTCAAGGTAATGTACCATCAAAGGGAGGGAGAGTCAAGTCAAGGTAATGTACCATCAAAGGGAGGGAGAGTCAAGTCAAGGTAATGTACCATCAAAGGGAGGGCGAGTCAAGTCAAGGTAATGTACCATCAAAGGGAGGGCGAGTCAAGTCAAGGTAATGTACCATCGAAGGGAGGGAGAGTCAAGTCAAGGTAATGTACCATCAAAGGGAGGGAGAGTCAAGTCAAGGTAATGTACCATCAAAGGGAGGGAGGGAGAGTCAAGTCAAGGTAATGTACCATCAAAGGGAGTGAGAGAGGAATGAAAAGACAGGGAAGATCTCCATGGCATACTCCTCACGTCTTCTCTCCTTGCCTCCTTCTCAAAACCGATTGGATGAGAACGCCAGAGGTCCCTCCCCCCTCTGACCTTCTCCTCCAATGGGTTTTGAGAAGGAGGCGAAGAGAGAGGAGTATGCAATGGAGACTCTCCCAGGGTCTTAATTCAACCTTAACAACATTCTTAAAAGTTCTGTTCAGAATATTAGAGGGGAGCAGGATTCTGTTCTGCACAACTAGCTCGTAGACATGCACCTTGGATCAATAGCCCTAACGCCAAGTTCACACTGCTACTTCCCTATACCTCTTGAAGCCAATGTCCCTTCTAGAGTGGTCCAAGGTTAGACTGTCTGGGTGAGGTGTGTTCCATCTCCAAGGTTGGGGCCAGTTCCACGGTCAGAGATCATGAGCAGACGAGGAAAAGAAGACATCAATATTGGTACTAGTCAGCTATAGAGTGGACTGCACTAGACAGTAGGCCCTAGTTCCCTTACTCCCTCTCTCCTAGTTCCCTTACTCCCTCTCCCTAGTTCCCTTACTCCCTCTCCCCTAGTTCCCTTACTCTCTCTCTCCTAGTTCCCTTACTCCCCTCTCCTAGTTCCCTTACTCCCCTCTCCTGGGCCCTAGCATCCCTCCTGGGCCCTAGCATCCCTCCTGGGCCCTAGCATCCCTCCTGGGCCCTAGCATCCCTCCTGGGCCCTAGCATCCCTCCTGGGCCCTAGCATCCCTCCTGGGCCCTAGCATCCCTCCTGGGCCCTAGCATTACTAATCAGTAAAGGGCAGATACGCAATCTCTCTGTGCAAACAATGAAATGGTGCACCTCTGCCCTCAAAAACCACTCAGTTGTGCTGGCGTGTTAGAGATTAACCCACTGCGCTTACACATTAGCTCTCCAGAGTAGAGACAGGCACCGCAAATGGCGTTCATGGAATGCTAGCCGGCTGAACTGAAGGCTGTAAAAAAAAATAGCGCCCCTTGATCTTGGTCATGTTTTGTCATTTCATGCACTTGGCTTTCAGACTGGTATCAGACACAGCTTTAACAGTACGGCTGGATGAATCTATATGAATATTGCTCCCTCAAACACTTGACTTGTAATAGGCCTACAGTATAGGTGTTCATGTCCTTATATAGAATGAGGCAAGTAAGTACTGCACACCAAATCAGGGTCGACCAAAACATCTGCTTGTCCAGTTATTACAATTAGTTCACAACACTAAAACAATAGTACACTTTCCAAAAGGTCCCCTAAAACAATAGTACACTTTCCAAAGCCCCCTAAAACAATAGTACACTTTACAAAGCCCCCTAAAACAATTGTACACTTTCCAAAGGTCCCCTTAAACAATAGTACACTTTCCAAAAGGTCCCCTAAAACAATAGTACACTTTCCAAAGCCCCCTAAAACAATAGTACACTTTACAAAGCCCCCTAAAACAATAGTACACTTTCCAAAGGTCCCCTTAAACAATAGTACACTTTCCAAAGGTCCCCTTAAACAATAGTACACTTTCCAAAAGCCCCCTAAAACAATAGTACACTTTCCAAAGCCCCCTAAAACAATAGTACACTTTCCAAAGGTCCCCTAAAACAATAGTACACTTTCCAAAGCCCCCTAAAACAATAGTACACTTTCCAAAGCCCCCTAAAACAATAGTACACTTTCCAAAGGTCCCCTAAAACAATAGTACACTTTCCAAAGCCCCCTAAAACAATAGTACACTTTCCAAAGCCCCCTAAAACAATAGTACACTTTCCAAAGCCCCCTAAAACAATAGTGTGGTGCCACTCTGTAGTCCTCTTCAAGGAATGTCAGAAGGAATGTGTGCACGCCCACGTTCAATGAAACCCAAGCTACTGTAAACAGACTGCAGTCAGACGGCGAACGCCCGAGACAGAAAAGTGCATCAAGTTTTTGCTATCCAGACCTGTCAGTGACAGCACTGTGACTGTAGTTACCAGGGTGTGTGACTGTAGTTGCCAGGGTGTGTGACTCTAGTTGCCAGGGTGTTCTGGTGAAACAAGGTTCAGGTGTTGTTGTGTGACGTACAGATGAGTGACAGAGGATGGGGTGGTTTACTTTCGAGGGTCTGTAGATCCCTGTGCTACATGGTGTGACTGGAATGTTCAGAAATAGAAGGTGTCCCAAAATAACCTACAGGGCTTGTTATTCAGACAACCTCATCTCTGACAAACGTAGCACAACTCAGTAATAAACAACTCATTTTGAGTTTGTCCTTCCAAGCTCTGTTGCCGCCGCCCATCTCAACAGATACAGTTGCTCTGAATTTATTTGATTGAACCATTTCGTAAATAGGCAATCTTGGATGGCGCTTTGGGTTTAGGTCCGGGTTTGGCATACAAAAACAAGGGGAAACCGTGAAACAAGAATGCACAACTGTAGCCATTCAGAAGCTGCTGTGTGCAGAGGAAAAAGCTCCTCTGTGTACAATATAATCCCTGAACAGCTGGATGAAAGCAGCAATACAGCCTTATATAGATCAGCAGAACTCTGGCCACAGGGACAGCGGGGGCCAAACACTGTTGCATAAGTTACTGACGTTCCAAGCCAACAGTCTGAACACACAGCTTATCCCATATATCAGGTACAAACCAGGTTGACCATAGGGCAACAGTCTCTTAATTACTGGAAAGTGTTTTTATCAACCACAGCTACTGTGCTACCTACACTACACATAGATTGATATGAGACATTGTAGACAGGCTGACTGAAACAGCACCGTAGACTGGCTGACTGAAACAGAACAAAAGCCTTTTGGCTAATTTTGTCGCAACTCAAATACAGTAAATCCTTGAGAGGAAAATGGCAGCAGAAAACTCAGCGACAAAATAACCATCACTGTTGCAAATTCCACTTCCACAGCATTGTTTATACAACGGGTGTCCTTACCTCCAACACTGGCCCCGCCCCCAGAATGATCTGCTCCACCCCGCTGGCGAATCCCTTCTGGCTGAGGGCGGTCAGGTGGTGAATCAGGAAGTTGGTGCTCTGGGTCTTCCCTGAGCCGCTCTCCCCAGAGATGACGATGCACTGGTTCCTCCGCCGCTGCAGCATGGCGTGGTAGGCCACGTCCGCCACGGCGTAGATGTGCGGCTCCAGGTCTCCCAGAGCGTGGTTGTCGTACATCTTCACGTACTTAGGGTTATAGATGGGGAGGAACTGGAAGGGGTTAATGACGATGAGGATGCTGCCTACGTAGGTGTAAATCCTCTCCTGGCGGAAGCGCGAGCGTAGGTTGTCCAGCAGCGAGCGCTCGGTGAGCTCCGGCAGGCGGCACAAGTCGGCATGGTCACCCCTGGCCTCTTCCTGTGGCAGCAGGCCACGCTCTGTCATGCGCCGGCGCTCCTCGGTCACACGCAGCCACATCTGCAGGCTGCCGCCGTAGTGGATGGAGCCATCCAGGTTCTTCTGCCGCAGCAGGAAGCGGTAGTCCTCCCCGCCGCCCGAGCCCGAGCGCTGCTCCAGAGCCCCGCGGGGCCACAGCATCATCCGCTGGACAGGGCAGTCGCTGGGGTTCAGGATCCATTCTTCCCCGCCAAATTCCTTTACCTCGGCTAGCACGTAGCAGCGGTCGCGGTCGAGACGCAGGCGCTCCAGGCATCGCTCGATGGCCTCGGCAGCTGTGGTGCTCTTGCGGGCGCTGACGGGGCAGTAGATGGTGCCCTCAGCCAGGGAGCCCGGGTAGATGCGCAGGGTAAACTCTGAGTCCTCGTAGCGTCCTCGCCTTCCCAGCGTGCCCACGCCGCCGATCCCGCCGCCGTGGCCGCCATCACGAGCGCTCATGGTGGCACAGGGGTTCCCATTAGCAGTCACTTGACCTCGCACGTCCCTTCGCTGGGCCGGATGGGAGACTGCCTCACGTCCTTCGCTGGGCCGGATGGGAGACTGCCTCACGTCCTTCGCTGGGCCGGATGGGAGACTGCCTCACGTCCTTCGCTGGGCCGGATGGGAGACTGCCTCACGTCCTTCGCTGGGCCGGATGGGAGACTGCCTCACGTCCTTCGCTGGGCCGGATGGGAGACTGCCTCACGTCCTTCGCTGGGCCGGATGGGAGACTGCCTCACGTCCTTCGCTGGGCCGGATGGGAGACTGCCTCACGTCCTTCGCTGGGCCGGATGGGAGACTGCCTCACGTCCTTCGCTGGGCCGGATGGGAGACTGCCTCACGTCCTTCACTGGGCCGGATGGGAGACTGCCTCACGTCCTTCGCTGGGCCGGATGGGAGACTGCCTCACGTCCTTCGCTGGGCCGGATGGGAGACTGCCTCAAGACATCACAGCTGGAAGAGGCAGAGATAAAGAGAGGAGGGTTAGAGATGACAAGACAACACACAGAAAGAGAGGTATAACACCGGAAATCATTAGTCACTGAATCCACCACAAAATGTGCATTTTATTATGTAATCTATGAAAAATGTCCAAATGAGTTTATAGCTGGCTGCCCAACATAAAGAGACTGGATCATTCAGGGATAACAGCATCTGGACCCACTAGATTACACTGCACAGCAGCGCTCCATCCGTATGCCAAGACTAGCAGCTGCCAGCTTCTCCACTCAACACACAATAACACCATTCACAACCTTAATACACACCCAAAAGTCCTGACGGGGTGACTGGTGTCCACAGAGAAAAGAGAAGAGCATTATGAGAGTCAGAGACAGAACCTCTCTGTCCCACTGGACTGTCCTAAACTCATCAACACTTTGTGACAACTGCTGATGTAAAAAGGCTTTGTAAAATACATTTGATTGAAGGATGGACCATATAAATGGCCTACAAAAATCAGTATAAACCAAGCATCTCTCTCTGTCGCTCTCTCTCTCTCTCTCTCTCTCCCCCGTATACAGATCATACCCCTGGAGCCTATACTGAAACAGAAACCACACACAATACCTCACACAGAGCGTACACAAAGGTAGCATTGATATTCAGGTTTTCACTAATGTTGTGTAATTTTTTTTGCATAGGCAATGTAATTATTGAATGTCCAATACCAGAGCCAATGAGAACCGTTTGCCATATGAACATTAATGTTTTTACCTCAATTCCTCAAATACACAGATGCTGCTTTGTCAGTCCAATACACTGTGTTTTTTCTGTTGCTAAGAACAAAACTGTTCCTGCCCATAAAAACGTACATGTGGGGAGAAAAAAATTAAAACAGGAAATGGAACAGGGAAGCATATAGGTGGCGTGCAAAGTGGACTGCAGGCTCCAGCTGGGCCCTAATTCAACGCTGCACCCTTCTCTCCCATTTCCTAACAGCCTACATTGAACCCCCCCCCCCCCCCCCCCCCGGCCAGCCGGGTGGCAGAGCAGATGGCCAGTGCACTGCTTAAAGGATAGGGGTTAGTAGATTTAGGGTTGTTCTCCCTCCGTGGCTGACTGGTTGGCCATGCTGACCCATGTTCACCACATCAGGACAATCAACTAACGCTCTCCAGGGAATCACCAGCCCTTAGCAATCACTGCAACTGTCTGGGGGGGAGGGGGGGTCCAGGTTCTCATCTCCAGTTTGGATTGGAGATGCACAATCCTTTTATTCACAGCTGAGGTAGAGGGGGGGGAGCTTGTGTCAGCCCAACACTGAAGTTGATTATGGGGAGGAGTGCATGTGTTAGAGGATTGTATGTTTGCAGGGTGAGTGGTATTTCTTAGAGGGCTGTGTACTGACTAGTAGTAGTATGGTATATGACAACTGTGTATTCAATCAAATAAAACGTACTATCCAGGTTAAAAACCGTGTAGAGTAGACCATCCACACTGATGATTCCAACCAGCAGTCTGTTTTTAAACTGCCATTAAAGCTACACAACTCTCGGCCCAAGTCAACACAATCCTTCCAGCAGGAGAATTAGGCTATAGTAGTATACTGTAGAGAACAAAGTGGTCTAGATACTCGGAAAACACCAGAACAACACGTTACACCGTCAACATACACTGATAGTGTGTCAATATGAAAATCAGTGAACACAACCCAGAGAGAGAGAGAGAGAAAGAGAGAAAGAGAGAAAGAGAGAGAGAAAGAGAGAAAGAGAAGAGAGAGAGAGAGAGAGAAGAGAGAGAAGAGACAGAGAGACAGAGACAGAGAGAGAGAGAGAGAGACACAGAGAGAGAGAGAGAGAGACACAGAGAGAGAGAGAGAGACACAGAGAGAGAGAGAGAGACACAGAGAGAGAGAGAGAGACACAGAGAGAGAGAGAGAGACAGAGACAGAGAGAGAGAGAGAGAGAGAGAGAGAGAAGAGAGAGAGAGAGAGAGAGAGAGAGAGAGAGAGGAGAGAGGGAGAGAGGGAGAGAGAGAGACACAGAGAGAGAGAGACCGGCAAAGACAGAGGGACATAGCCAGAGAGAGAGAGGGACATAGCCAGAGAGAGAGAGGGACATAGCCAGAGAGAGAGAGGGACATAGCCAGAGAGAGAGAGGGACATAGCCAGAGACAGACAGAGAGAGGAACAGAGCGAGAGACAGAGGGGGAATGTCTAAGCCATGATGTCATGGTGCCTGAGGACAGTGAGAGCTGCTGCTGTTTGTGGGGACTAATAGAGGTCCTGTGGTGGACCTTTTCTATTGGTGGGTTCAGTGTGACACAGCACACTGAACCCACAGGGACAAAAACGTCCCGCAGTGTGTGTGTGTGCCCTTTCCAAGTTCCCTCTACACTCAGTCAGTAAAATAAACTGACTCACTAACAGGGAAACAATGGGGAAAATTGAGAATGTCTCCACAGAAATGAAAAAAAAGGTCACCCACTAGGAGAAGGGTAGAATGTATTAGTGCTGACTGATTAAATGTCCGTCATTGTTGAGAGAAGTGGAGGATCGAGTTCGGTCAGTTCCTAGGTTATAACGTCATGGTTTTGAGAAGCTGTGTGTCTTCAACCGCAAACACACTGACAGCTGAACATGTTTATTTATTTATTTAGTCAGTTAAGAACAAATTCTTGTTTACAATGACGGCCTACCACGGCCAAACCCTCCCGTAACCCGGACGACGCTGGGCCAATTGTGCGCCGCCCTATGGGACTCCAGATCACGGCAGGTTGTGATCCAGCCCGGGATCGAACCCGGGTCTGTAGTGACGTCTCTAGCAGTCCTGGACCTGGGCGTTCAACCAGCGGAGGCAGAGAGGATCATGGGATATCAGGCTGAGTGAGAGGGGGTACAGTACGCAGCGCAAGATCCGGTCAAAAGAGCACAGTAGTGAGTCTGGTGTTCGTAGGGAAAAGACAGTTGAAGAGTGACATCACACAGGACTGCTCTGTGTGTGTGTGTGTGTGTGTGTGTGTGTGTGTGTGTGGTTAAATAATGATCCCTCTGGCAGCTAGTGGGTCAGGTGATTGATACCGAGGAGTTCAGAGGTGAAAGTGAGATGGAGCTGTGAGGGGGAGAGCATGCAGGCTCAGGCAACAACCTGACACACACTCACACGACATGTACAGTAGGGATCCTTGAGGTAATATATCATTGTAACTCAGCGGCACCATTGTAACTCAGCGGCACCATTGTAACTCAGCGGCACCATTGTAACTCAGCGGTACAAGTTATGACCTTGTCAACAGGGAGGCTACAATTCAGCATGAAGTCAATGACTCTACACAGCAGCTACAAAGTTACACTGTTAACAGAGGGTCAGTGTTAGTGAAGCAGTATTATCTAGCCAAGCATTGAGTCAAAGGCTACTGGATTTGAGCATCTTTGTTCAAGCCATTTCTACAGGAGGGGGCATCTTGTAGGCCATTTCTACAGGAGGGAACGTCTTGTAGGCCGTTCTACAGGAGGGAGCATCTTGTAGGCCATTTCTACAGGAGGGGGCATCTTGTAGGCCATTTTACAGGAGGGGACATCTTGTAGGCCATTTTACAGGAGGGGACATCTTGTAGGCCATTTCTACAGGAGGGGGCATCTTGTAGGCCATTCTACAGGAGGGAACGTCTTGTAGGCCCGGGATATTGCAAAGCAAATCTTTGCCAAAATAAAATATAGTGACTTGATTCAACCACTAGTTTCTAACCCATTGGTTGACTGCAGAGTCAACAGGGGGATGCTTTCCCCTTTGTCCTGCTTGACCTGACGGGAAAGAAAATCTGCAGCTGCTGGCACTGCAGCCAATGTTTCTGTTACAAGTCAGCTCAGAGCGGTAAAACTATTTGAATTGCAAATCAGCCGTGCAACCTCCTCTTCAGTACAAAACTCAACAGACATGTCTCCAACTCCAACAGTCTAACCTCATCGGTACTTAGACTCATTATGCAAATAATTGTAAAACAAAAAACAAGCAACAGTGTGCCAACAAGAAGAATGTCGTCTCATGGTTTTCCAAGACCTCGTGTTCCCTCAAAAGGTCTACGTTTCGAATATCTCTTTTCATACATTTAAATCTCTTTGTGTTCATTCCAGATCCAGATCAAAAGACTGAGGCGGGACTTGGGACAATTCAAGTTCACAGCACAAATCCCAGTATTGGCTACAACTCCACTGACAACATTGCGCTTGAACGCCTTCTCCCCAGAGTTTCAAGGACATACCAAACATTCAAATCCCCTTATCTTTTGACTGGAAGAGGAAAAGTAAGCATGGACGTGTGCCCAAACTCCTGGAGCAAACTGAGGTGTCTCTCCACCCAACCAATATACATATCAGTCATCTTCAATCCTATGAGTTGCTGGCAATAAGCAATTTAATCCCTCAAAGTAAAAGAAGAAAAGTCTGGTTTTAAAAGAGTTCTCGCTCTAAGCAGTCATTCAGGAATGTTGCTAAGTGTAGCCCTTTCAGGTCCTTTAAAACAGGGAGTTGGGGTACAACCAGCCTTCCAGGATGTTGAGTATGTCTCTGTAGTGAAGAGTAGAGTAGTGCTTCAGCTGGCTAGCAGATCAAAAGAAGTGCAGCAGTGCACTCACACCACCAGAAATTCCACACTGACAATATGTGTGTGGGTTGTGACCCCCCCACCCCCACCCCCCCTTCTCTCACACAGCCCTTATTCTGGCCTCATGATAAGGAAGTGTGTGTGTGTGATGTGTGTGTTTCAGAGACAGACAGAGGGAGAGATTCCAGGACCTGCCCATAGTCTGTCAGCGGCCTGTCAAAACGCACCACAGCCCTATTTACATTTACATTTTACGTCATTTAGCGGACGCTCTTATCCAGAGCCACTTACAGTTAAGTGAGTCACATACATTTTCATACTGGCCCCCCGTGGGAAACGAACCCACAACCCTGGCGTTGCAAGCGCCATGCTCTACCAACTGAGCTACAGGGGACTATACCCTCTACAGTGGGGAGTATGCATGTGCTCTCCTTCTCCCTCTCTTCTACTCTCTATTCTTTGTCCTTTTCTTGCCGGTCTATATCCTCTCGGCTCGTCTCCAATCCTTCACCCTCTTCTCCTCTTTCCTCCCCTGAAATGAGAGCTCAACAGGCAGACGCTCCATTTGCAGAGTAAATAGTCCTCTGTGGTGGTGTTGGCACAGTGAGACCAGTAGTGGGTGCATAAGGAAACGTTTTCTGGGATAATATCCCCACAACCAAGGCAAGAGGCTCCTGAATCACCACACCACGTCTAATTCAAGCACTGTCTCTGCCTGGCTCCGTCTATCGCTCCCTCCGTTTAACTGGAATAGAACAACGTTAGCTAAATGTCCATCAACCCTTCACATGTAGCCCATTACACTCAACTTTGTGTTCCATTCTTCAATCAATGTCACACGAAGTCTTTCAATGTTTGTAACATATAGTCTAAACGCATTGCCAGAAGCATTACCGCAATTGAAGTTGAAATCGGGAAGTTTAAACTGTAAAGTGTCTGACCTACAATATGTACAAGATCAAAGTAAACTATGTAAACAGACCACTGATAGTAGCTCATCAGTGAATCCAAGCAGATGTGACTTAAGAGAGTGTCTCAAGGGGAGAACAGACATCCTAGCTCGTAGTATACTTCTGATGTGGTGCGCTGGCAACTCCTCAAAAACACCCTTTGGAAATCCAAAAGCGTGCTCTAAAAACGCCGCTGTTTGAGGTGAAACTCACGGCTAAACCAATGAAATAAGGGAAGAGGTAAACACGCAAAGAGCTCGAGTCAATTTTTCCTGTAGCTAAATGTTTTTTGCACAAAAACGTTTTGTTCCATTTCCTTGACCTTGTTTTAAGATGTGTATGTCATTGTACAACGGATGATGTGGCAATAAACAATGTTAAAGCTTGAAAATGCAGGCTACTTGGTGGGCTAGCAGGATATTGCCTTTTCCAGTAAGGGCCCTATTCAATCAAATGTGGTAAGTGAATAAACAGATAAGTGGAAAACAAAGAAATTCAACATAATTCAGGCACACTGTCATGCCAGGCTGGAAAGTCTACATTGAAGAAACAACATATGGACTCCTTACAGCCACAGAGAAAACAACACAAACATGGCCTCTCAGAACTTTGTTCAGGCGTCAACTGCTACTCTGATATAAACACACTCTCAAAAGCTCTTGATCAAACGACAGCCAGGAATTCTGTGAGAAGAAAGAGCCAAAGAGGGAGGAAACATTTATAGTAGCTCTACTTTGATGCAGTCTCTATGATTCACTGACAGAACCTTAACACAGGGCTTGTCATAACTATTTGCGTACAGCGTATGAACTGTGAGCTGGAAGGAGACACCTGAGTCAGTAGGCCGGGGTCAGCGAGAGGAGAGGAAACATGGCTCCCCCACGCCTTCAAAGCCAACAGAAACACTGCTACTGTGCCAAGTCACTTAAAGGGCCGGGACGTCACCGGCTTCTCCTCTGAGTGGGAACAGAGAGCCAAGGCTGATCCTTCAGCCTCTCCGACTTGGCCAAGAGGTGAATTATTTGATGAACTTGAAGTTCCTTCCTCACTAAATACAGGGCCAAACGGGTGCCCTGTTTACAACTTCATAGATAAGATATCACAAATACCTTAGTAATTCAATCACAATGTCTAAAAGAGACATGCCTAGGCCTAAATATTGAGAAATAAAGTCAAGCAGAGTTTGGGCAATAACGCAAAGTGCAATAACGCTAACCTGTGAACCTAGCAGGGTAGCATGCTAGCATGTGGCTAACCCAACTGACACATCCCTTCCGAACATCACCGTTCTCACTGTAATTACAGCCGACCAAAGGCTCCCTGGACCTGTGTAGCACGACACAGCACGGAGATAATCATGGGTATTCTAAACGAAATACAACCGCCATGTTAACTCCCTCCACATGCCTGCTATAATAGGAAGATGTTTGCCCCGCGCTAAACGCTGACAGGTGTGTGGTGATGGCACAACCGTGGATTTGCACTCGTACACAAATACGAAGCAGTCTCGCTGAGGAGGCCGGGAGGAGTTTGTTTGGCGGGTCAGGGTGACAGTGCCATGTGTCATTGCTAAAATAAGAGCTTTGCCATGCTGGGGCTAGTATTACCACAGCCCAGTTAGCACAGTGTGCGGTCACAGAACAAGGAGCGCTTGCTCGCTAGAGAAAGGGGGAAGGTGCACTAGAGACGATCGGATGCTAGACTGTGCCGATCCTCTTCAAAAGGGCTCTAATTCCACATTCAATGAAGAAAACAGAATTGTGACTAGAGAGCTAAACAAAACAATAGGCCTATTCAGAACAACAACTCTATAGCAACGGCACGTTCTCAGTAAGACACATGGACCTCAGGACAAAGTGCTTGAGGAGTTTGACAGACGACACTTACAATTACTGAGAGGAGATTACAATTACAAAAACAGTTGTTTTTGTTGAGACGGGCTTTCGTTAAAATGTAAAGTTGGATAGAAATGGGAGCGCAATCCCACCACACGGCCAAGCCTAAATGGCCTTTTTACAGCCTTGTAAAACTTGCAACTCTAGAAGAGAGACATCCAGGCCTGGTCAGTGACAAGCCAGGTCAAACAGAGTCTGTAGCAGGAAGATCATGTCACTACTTAGCCAAGAATAACTACACCCGTAACCATGTGTATAGCCATGTTAATTGATTTCATGTTGACTTTGCAATGAAAGGACACCATTTCATTTCAGCAGTTAAATGTCAACGTAACCTAGTAGTCCACTGTCAACAAAGACTCCAACTTTGAAGAATAAGGCACCTTGACCTAAATCAAAGATGGCCACCATAATAGCATTCTCTTATGAGCTAATCTTTAGAACTCTTGAGGTAGGTAGCAGGTCTTCAATCTCTATCAACATGGCCAGCCTTCAATGGGCTCTGCTGTCCCCTCACTACATACAGTAAAGAGATGGTTCATGGACCTTTCAGAAAATACTAGTCACTCTGGGCCCAACAATCCAACAGGCTTTGTCATGCCAGTGAACTCAATAGCAGGTTCCTGAAAGGAACTGCTATTAATACCACTGAAGGGGTTTGCATGGAAAAGAGCGCTGGAGACAGGGAGTGTAAACAGGACCAGTCCTGTGTGGTCGCCATGGCGAGGCCTACTTCCTTCATCCACTCCCAGGACAATGACCCCGGCATGGGCGAAACAGGAAGCGTGACTCAGTGGGCTTCTCCACAACAACACCACTGGGACACTGTTACGGCTCCCTTTCCACTTTCAAATCAAATCAAATGTTATTTGTCACATACACGTGTTTAGCAGATGTTATTGCGGGTGTAGTCGGAATGCTTGTGCTTCTAGCTCCGACAGAGCAGTAAAATCTAACAAGTAATATCTAAGAGCTAATAATATAAAACATAATACATAAAAAAAATAATAATACTGCAAAGTTTCCTAAGAGCTAGTCGCGAGGCCGCCATCCTCGTCGGCGCCAGGTTCAATACTTTCTACTCATAGCGAAGCAAGAACCTTGTTATGAACTTTTAAGTGTCCTGTTTGATGCTATAATGTTCCCAGTTTAAGGAACTTTAACTCTTTGTGGGTCAAATTGGTGCTGTACGCTAACTTTTTACATCTAGCTACAAAATCGTAGCCAACAGGGGATCTTAAATTCCCTGCCCTTTAATGAGAAAAGAGAAGATTACACAAAATACTGTGATAAAAGAGGATATAAAACAACATTGATGTCTGCCTCTGAACTACAACAGACAGGAACATGATCAAACAGGACATTCCAACCTGAGAGGGATTCTCACAGCAGACAGCCAACTGTGAGGAGACTGAGGCTTCCTGTCAACAGACACTACCTAGATAACAGTATTGATGGACAGACTGCCAAACGAGTCCTTGGGACAGACAGCACGTGAGCTTTTTCTGGAGGACTCTCACCATTCCCACGCTCCTCTGACTGGCTGCTGACTGAGCACCGGCGTAGGACGTAGACAGGCCTACATACATCTGTCAGGAACCTGGGAGAATATAACACATACCAGAGCTCTGGCCCTTTCCAAACCTCTCTGGCTGGTTCTCACCGTGGTCCAGTCTGTCCCACACCATCCGTCTCCCACTCAGTCTCTCACTCCGTTTCCTCCCCCTTCTAGTTCCCCTCTCTGTCCGTCTCCCCCTCTGATTGGGTCTCTGTCACAGCTGAAAGGTGAGAGTTATATAGTAAGCTATACAGTGATATAGTGTCCAGGTGAAATAATTCAGAACTAGACACAGTCAGAGGTAATGATGATAGCGGGAATTCCAACGGTAAACCATCAAAGGATGCCAATCATGCCATACAACCAAATTAGCATGAGGTAGCTTCACCCAAATGGGCTGTGTTTACACAGGCAGCCCACTTCTGATATTTCGACAAATCACAGCAGATCTTTTTCAGAGCTGATCTGATTGGTCAAAAGACCAATTAGTGGGGGTTAAAAATCAGAATTGGGTTGCCCGTGTAAACGCAGCCATGGTGTCAGAGATATCAGTATTATCTGGATGAAGACTTGGCAAGAACAACATCCGTGTTACAAATGGAACTTAATCATTAACAGCATGAAACTGCTACACTGCGGTATTAACATACTTTCACATTAGTGGAAGGGAGGAGCAGGATGTTAGTTTCTCTGGAGAGAAATCTGTCAGAATTGGACATCCTCTACTCTCCAGACAGTTGTGGATGTCTTTGCCAAAACGTTTTATAATAGAAGAAAGATACGCTAGCATGGAATAGATAGTAGTGACAAAGATTTAATTTAAACATTAAGCATAACTTTAAGCATCAGTTGTCAGAGCACCTTACCGATCACTGCACCTGTACACAGCCCATCTGAAATTAGCCCACCCAACTACCTCATCCCTATATTGTTATTTATTTTGCTCTTTTGCACCCCAGTATCTCTATTTGCACATAATCTCTTGCACATCTAGCATTCCAGTGTTAATACTATTGTAATTATTCTGCACTATAGCCTATTTATTGCCTTACCTCCATAACTTGCTACATTTGCACACACTGTATATATATTTTCTGTTGTATTTCTGACTTTATGTTTTTTACCCCATATGTAACTCTGTGTTGTTTTTATTGCACTACTTTGCTTTATCTTGGCCAGGTCGCAGTTGTAAATGAGAACCTGTTCTCAACTGGCTTACCTGGTTAAATAAAGGTGAAATAAAATAAATAAAAACATTTCTTGGTAAAGCCGCTCATCAATAATTCATCCTGGAAAGAAGTTGAGTGTGAGGCAGAAAACAACTGAATAAACACCCTTGAGCTCATGTGTAGCTGGGTTGTACCTCTTTAGAAGTTCGCCAAGTCTAACCGCTATAAAGCTATTACCTCAAGCACAAATCGGTCTGGTGGTGAGCTGCATTGCAAATTACTGTATGATGCCAACCAGGGTTGGGGTTAATTCCATTTCAATTCAGAAAGTAAACCATATTCCAATTCTCTTCAATGAGGAAAATGTGGAATTGGAATATGGTTTACTTTCTGAATTTAAATGGAATTGACCCCAACTCTGGTTGGACTCATACAGTAATTTGCCATGCAGCTCACCACCAGGCAGATTTGTGCTTGAGGTGATACCTTTGTAACAGTTAGACTTGGCGAACTTCTAAAGAGAACTTCAGTGTACTTCCTGAATTGACTGGAATTGAAATGGAATTGATCCCAACCCCAATGCCAACATCTCAGTCTCTACAGAATGGGTTGTGGAGGCAAGTCCCACTGGGAAAGTTGGGAACCACTCGACTCTAGAGGAGTGAGTGGGGCGATGTCAGACCGTCCACTCTGACAGTGCTGAAAGCGAGCAGCTGGGGTTGGTCAGAGGGAGAAAGAGAGGAGGGGAGGGAGAAGAAGAAGACACAGGGAGGCTACTGTAGGAGGTATCAGTGACCTGGATTACACACACTCCATTTCCCCTTCAGAATGGTAGCCATTAGGTCAAGGCCTGGCTCAGCTCCGCAGGCCCTGGCCTGGGGCAAGGAGGAGCTGGGCACCAGCGGGTGGACTCCTCCAGACACACTGGCAGGGGAATACACACGCTCACACCGAGTACGTTTATATGCACAGTAATAATTTGATATTAAAACTGATTATGGCAGATAAGTCATGTAAACACCTTACTCTGCTTATCTTAAAATTGGCGTAAGGTCAAAATGGAAGTAAGAATACGCCGATTAAAACCTGGTTTTCTGAGCAATCTTTAGAATGATTAGGACATGTAAACACCTTAATGGACGTTCCAGGGGTGTGTTTGATCTGTGCATGTGCTAGCACCAGCCCAGCGAGTCTCCCTCTTTAGCGCCAGTGAAGTGTGTTAGGAACAACTGAATGCATGTCTTAGAAATAGTTTTCACATACAATCTTTATATGTCCAAACTCAGAATCAAATATGCTTCCCCAAAATAACATGGTCGCTGTGGTAGAAAATTATTTTGATTGGGGATTTTCAGCATTTATCAGAGTGCGATCAGGTAGCCTAATTTCAGATGTGTCCATGTAAACAGGATTATTATTAGGGAAATCATTCTTACAAAGCATGTAAATGATTTAAATCAAACTATTATATTAATCTGATTATCCACAAATATCTCATTATTGTGTGCATGTATCCGTTCTCACCAACACACACACACACACACACACACACACACAATGCAAGTTAGAGAAACACACACACAGAAGACAGGGAGTAAACGCCAGGAATCATCTCCAGTTTCACAAATCAAATCAAATTGTACTTGTCACATGCGCCGAATACAAACAGATGTAGACCTTACTGTGAAATGCTTACTTACAAGCCCTTAACCAACCAACAATGCAGTTAAAGAAATAGAGTTAAGAAAATATTTACTAAATAAAGAAAAGTAAGAAATTGAATCAAATCAAAAAGTAACATGAAAATTACATAACAATAACAAGGCTATATACAGGGGGTACCGGTACCAAGTCGATGTGCGGGAGTACAGGTTAGTCGAGGTAATTTGTAAAGTGACTATGCATAGATAATGAACAGCGAGTAGCAGTAGTGTAAAAACAG
Organism: Coregonus lavaretus; assembly: GCF_964263955.1. Lineage (NCBI taxonomy): Eukaryota > Metazoa > Chordata > Actinopteri > Salmoniformes > Salmonidae > Coregonus > Coregonus lavaretus. The sequence goes on from NW_028159577.1 coordinate 21,703, forward strand.
AGGGGGGGCTTCTTCACTGGGCCTTCCTCTGTCACCGCCTACTATATAGGTCAGATGCTGAGCAGTAGCCATACCAGGTGGTGATGCAACCGGTCAGGATGCTCTCGATGGTGCAGCTGTAGAACCTTTTGAGGTTCTGGGGACCCATGCCAAATCTTTTCAGTCTCCTGAGGGGGAAAGGTGCCTTCTTCACAACGGTCTTGGTGTGTTTGGACCATGACAGTTCGTTGGTGATGTGGACACCAAGGAACTTGAAACTCTCGACCCGCTCCACTTCAGCCCCGTCAAAGTTAATGGGGGCCTGTTCGGCCCTCCTTTTCCTATAGTCCACGATCAGTCTGCCGATGACTTCTGCTCCCATTACAGTGCCAGAGATACAACCTGCCTTGCCTTGAATATTCAGTGCCAACAGATCTGAACGAATAAATCGTCAGTTTCCTGCTCATGATGCCGCCGTCAGTCTTTGGAATGATGCGGGCATGCAACCAACTGAACACAAACAGTCTTTACCCCTGCAGGGTATGAAGATCTGATCCAAACTAACCATCACAGTACATTAACTGTGTTGATGTTGATCGAATTATCTGCAGGATGATTCCTTTGTGAGGCATTACATAACCACACAGCAGTTGTTACTTGTGATGTATTTTTTCATAACTGAATCCATACTACGGACAAATGACAAATGGACAATTTTGCTTAATGTTAAAAAATCAGCCTTTCTTTAAAATCGGTTTTCTGTGAAAACGATAAGAAAACTCATAAAATGCCAAGTTAATTCACAATGCAGAATAATGGTCCTATTACCTATATACAGTGGGGAGAAAAAGTATTTGATACACTGCCGATTTTGCAGGTTTTCCTACTTACAAAGCATGTAGAGGTCTGTAATTTTTATCATAGGTACACTTCAACTGTGAGAGACGGAATCTAAAACAAAAATCCAGAAAATCACATTGTATGATTTTTAAGTAATTAATTTGCATTTTATTGCATGACATAAGTATTTGATCACCTACCAACCAGTAAGAATTCCGGCTCTCACAGACCTGTTAGTTTTTCTTTAAGAAGCCCTCCTGTTCTCCACTCATTACCTGTATTAACTGCACCTGTTTGAACTCGTTACCTGTATAAAAGACACCTGTCCACACACTCAATCAAACAGACTCCAACCTCTCCACAATGGCCAAGACCAGAGAGCTGTGTAAGGACATCAGGGATAAAATTGTAGACCTGCACAAGGCTGGGATGGGCTACAGGACAATAGGCAAGCAGCTTGGTGAGAAGGCAACAACTGTTGGCGCAGTTATTAGAAAATGGAAGAAGTTCAAGATGACGGTCAATCACCTTCGGTCTGGGGCTCCATGCAAGATCTCACCTCGTGGGGCATCAATGATCATGAGGAAGGTGAGGGTTCAGCCCAGAACTACACGGCAGGACCTGGTCAATGACCTGAAGAGAGCTGGGACCACAGTCTCAAAGAAAACCATTAGTAACACACTACGCCGTCAATCCTGCAGCGCACGCAAGGTCCCCCTGCTCAAGTCAGCGCATGTCCAGGCCCGTCTGAAGTTTGCCAATGACCATCTGGATGATCCAGAGGAGGAATGGGAGAAGGTCATGTGGTCTGATGAGACAAAAATATAGCTTTTTGGTCTAAACTCCACTCGCCGTGTTTGGAGGAAGAAGAAGGATGAGTATAACCCCAAGAACACCATCCCAACCATGAAGCATGGAGGTGGAAACATCATTCTTTGGGATGCTTTTCTGCAAAGGGGACAGGACGACTGCACCGTATTGAGGGGAGGATGGATGGGGCCATGTATCGTGAGATCTTGCTGGGCAACACAGACTTTCAACTCCCTCCAAAGATTTTCTATGGGGTTGAGATCTGGAGACTGGCTAGGCCACTCCAGGACCTTGAAATGCTTCTTACGAAGCCACTCCTTCGTTTGCTGGGCGGTGTGTTTGGTATCATTGTCATGCTGAAAGACCCAGCCACGTTTCATCTTCAATGCCCTTGCTGATGGAAGGAGGTTTTCACTCAAAATCTCACGATACATGGCCCCATTCATTCTTTCCTTTACACGGATCAGTCGTCCTGGTCCCTTTGCAGAAAAACAGCCCCAAAGCATGATGTTTCCACCCCCATGCTTCACAGTAGGTATGGTGTTCTTTGGATGCAACTCAGCATTCTTTGTCCTCCAAACACGACGAGTTGAGTTTTTACCAAAAAGTTCTATTTTGGTTTCATCTGACCATATGACATTCTCCCAATCCTCTTCTGGATCATCCAAATGCACTCTAGCAAACTTCAGACGGGCCTGGACATATACTGGCTTAAGCAGGGGGACACGTCTGGCACTGCAGGATTTGAGTCCCTGGCGGCGTAGTGTGTTACTGATGGTAGGCTTTGTTACTTTGGTCCCAGCTCTCTGCAGGTCATTCACTAGGTCCCCCCGTGTGGTTCTGGGATTTTTGCTCATCGTTCTTGTGATCATTTTGACCCCACGGGGTGAGATCTTGCGTGGAGCCCCAGATCGAGGGAGATTATCAGTGGTCTTGTATGTCTTCCATTTCCTAATAATTGCTCCCACAGTTGATTTCTTCAAACCAAGCTGCTTACCTATTGCAGATTCAGTCTTCCCAGCCTGGTGCATGTCTACAATTTTGTTTCTGGTGTCCTTTGACAGCTCTTTGGTCTTGGACATAGTGGAGTTTGGAGTGTGACTGTTTGAGGTTGTGGACAGGTGTCTTTTATACTGATAACAAGTTCAAACAGGTGCCATTAATACAGGTAACGAGTGGAGGACAGAGGAGCCTCTTAAAGAAGAAGTTACAGGTCTGTGAGAGCCAGAAATCTTGCTTGTTTGTAGGTGACAAAAATACTTATTTTCCACCATAATTTGCAAATAAATTCATTAAAAATCCTACAATGTGATTTTCTGGAGAAAAAAAATCTCAATTTGTCTGTCATAGTTGACGTGTACCTATGATGAAAATTACAGGCCTCTCATCTTTTTAAGTGGGAGAACTTGCACAATTGGTGGCTGACTAAATACTTTTTTTCCCCACTGTACTTATGTCATGCAATAAAATGCAAATTAATTACTTAAAAATCATACAATGTGATTTTCTGTATTTTTGTTTTAGATTCCGTCTCTCACAGTTGAAGTGTACCTATGATAGAAATTACAGACCTCTACATGCTTTGTAAGTAGGAAAACCTGCAAAATCGGCAGTGTATCAAATACTTGTTCTCCCCACTGTATAGGGCTGGGCAATTAAGTTCTCTACCACAGTCATATACCCTGGAAAGCACCCAGCTACGGCATGTTTGTTTGCCTGTAAAGGGACACTAAGGCTCTTTAAATGCCGTCACGAAACCTTCTCTGGATAGTTTCGAAGCGCCACTGAACAGGTATTTTACTTGTCTGTAAAGGAATGCAGCTTCTGAAGCGTGACTAACGTCCATCACTAGGCAACCAGAACTGTCAATCAAATAATCTCAAACTGCCTGCGGGCAGCCTGCCTGTTTGTTAAATAAAATACTGTGATTTACCAAGACATTTAGTAGAAAGAAAACACATCTTTCGCTAGGAATCGACTCTTAAGATTCAGTATTTTTGGAACGGAGGAGACTGATTAGTTGCCATACTTCCAAGAACACAAAAACACTGGCAGGGAGAGGGGAGGGGCACATTACAGGCAGGTCGGTTTTGTCTGGAAGGGGTACAGATTTGGTCAAAATTGACTTTTTGTAGGTTTAGGAAAACTGATGCAGCAGGTTAGGAGAATTAACGTAGCAGGTCGGGATAATGTTGTTAAAGTTAGGAAAAGGGTTAGGGAGGGTTAGCTAAAATGGCAAAAAATATATATACTTTTGACGTCAAATTTGACAAAAGCTGTATTCCATCTAGACATGACCAGGCAGGTTGACCACCAGGCAGACGGAGTCAGAAGGCACTAGGCCTATCTATCAGCAATCAAAAGCTGTATCTTGCAATGGAATGCTGTATTTCGCAATTTCTTGGCTTGCAATGTCTCGCAACTTCAATAAAGCAGGGCCTATCATCAATGAATAGGTTAGGATATTCTACACGCAGCAGACCGACGACAGAACACACTGGCCTCATTAGAGAAGAGAAAGAGCAGGCGAGCCAGCTGGGATTTAAATTTAGTGGTGGGGGGGGGGGGGACGACGACTAAATAACAGTTTTTCCGTTAGGGACTTTTCTTACGTTCACACCCCTAATCCATACTGGAGGGCGTACAACAAAAAAATCCTGAGTTTCGGCTAAATCCTCAAAGATACTACCCAGCCATATAAATGTCATGCTGTGCAAGGTAATCCTGAGTTCCATCATAAAAGTATCCGGTTCAATTCAATCAACTGGAATCGTTGGCAGTCCTACAGTACACACACTCCATAACAGAATCCATGTTTTCAGCTCCTCTTCCCATGACCCTGCGCTAGAGGTCAGACAAGTCTCTGGCAAAAACATAGCACATCCCTATGCTGAGATACAATGAGGTTCCAGACACCAAACCAATCCTCCCAGGCTTGTTATTCCATTTCAAAAGGCTGCCGACTAATGCATTTATGTACTAGCCTAATCAATGGCAAAGGAAATCCACTTGGCCTGACTGGCTTTGACAAGCTATCTAGGGTACTTTAGCGATGGAATAATGGCATGTGTAAGATGTGCTAGGTAGTGGATCCACTCTAACGACTTTTTGATGCATTTTCTATTAACTGAACATGAGCAAAGCGGAAAATGCTTTTTATCATTCAAACCAACAATTAATTTGGTTTGTTCGCTGCACTGTTGCAACCGTCAACGCCTCTAATACCAGCAACGGTTATCAGAGGTTTGAAAGCACAACCTACAAGTATGTTTTGGGATGACCATTGGGTTTTCCATGTAGAACAAAACAGTATAGCCTATGCATTGGCAGCCATGATGGCACTAATGCAATATTCATCATATACAGTACAATGGGCAGGCTATTACATTAACTGCAGGGCTGAATGTTGTGCATTAGAAATAAAACGACCACTAACTACAGGTCAGTGTTCGGAGGGCTCTCTCAGACTCTTCAACATGAGGACGGGCCTGCCTGATCGCTGTCAGTCTGCAGCCAGACGACGCTGGCTGAAATATGAGCTGAACGGTGCAGTCGGAACAGCAGCGGGTGAAGAGAGGCAGCAGAAAGCTGAAGCAGTGGGCCGCATTGATCCATGCTTTGTTTGAGATTAACGTATAGAAAAAGACATGTGAGAACTTGTGAGCTTCACAATTCTCGTGGCAGTCCTAGGTATTTCAGAGGCCAAATCAAACATTACCTTTGTAATGTTACCCAAAGACGTTCCCCCCCACCCCAAAAGTAAAGTGTAGATTTAGTGTAAAAATCTGTCCATAAGTCACTATTACACTGAATCGAAGCTCAGGCAGTTTCACATTGATTAATTCAACTAGCATCTTGACCAATTAGACAGGAACTTGTTTCAGGAAGGGATCTAATGCGTCTTCAGAAAGGGACTTATCGTCCAAAATAGGGATAGCTAAGGTGCTTTTTTCTCTGAACAATATCGTGCTGCCTTGAATAAGAGGGTCACAGCAATCCAGCTCTCCTATTTAGTGTCCATTGGCCCAGATTTACAATCCATCCTCATACTCAATAAGCAGACCACGGTCCGAAACTGGACCCAGAACGGGGTCAATACAGACCAAGGGTCCCGACTAATAGAAAAATATAGAAAATAATAAAACATATTTGAACTCAGTCGGACTTCAACCCCTTGTATAATATGATCACACATAAGACATTGCAAAATGTGTAGAATTGCAGGAAATAAGCATTAAAAACTGCAACATTCTCTCTCCGCCAACAAAAGGGGTGTGAACAGTTTGGGGTCACATGGGTTGAGAGGTGGGGGTTTGTTACTATGCCGATAAATGACACTATGCATTCGGACCTTTGCCACCTAGGAAATTTGTGTTACCGGACCTTCTCAAATAGTACTTGAGAAACCCTGATCTATGGTGTGAATCACAGGGCCTCGGACAAGACATGGGAAGAAACTATAACAGTTTGGCAGATCAGTCAGTCACAGGAAGATAAGACAGACAGACGCTTTGTCTGAGGTGAACACTGATGACGCTAATGGCTTTAGCAGACCGCCTGTCTGATGAAGTATATTAAACAACACAGCGATATCATACACTGAGGGGGGGTCAGGGAGTTCATTGGGGGAACTACCAAACACCATGCATTCTAAAACAATGGGTAGTCAAAGACATTATATTGTAACGTAGGGCAGAGGGGGATGTTCATCAAAGCAATTGAAAACTGTATACAGTTGAAGTCGGAAGTTTACATACACTTAGGTTGGAGACATTAAAACTCGTTTTTCAATTAGCATCATCATCATCATGTTGTCAAATTTACTTTAGACAGATGGCAATGTCATTAGCTAGCAAAGTTCGTCAAAAATAGCTAGCAATGCTAACATTAGCTTGCAAAAAATCTGGAGGTCTCCCTTCAATCTTAGCTAGCTAGCTAACGTAATACTGCATCTAAAGTCAATCTGGCGACATCAAAATAATAACAAAAGGCCTCCTGAGTGGCGCAGTGGTCTAAGGCACTGCATCGCAGTGCTAACTGTGCCACTAGAGATCCTGGTTCGAATCCAGGCTCTGTCGCAGCCAGCCGCGACCGGGAGACTCATGGGCGGCGCACAATTGGCCCAGCGTCGTCCAGGGTAGGGGAGGGAATGGCCGGCAGGGATGTAGCTCAGTTGATAGAGCATGGCGTTTGCAATGCCAGGGTTGTGGGTTCAATTCCCACGGGGGGCCAGTATAAAAAAATATGTATAACTGTAAGTCGCTCTGGATAAGAGTGTCTGCTAAATGACTAAAATGTAATGTAAATGTAAAAGGTTTTCCTAATAATTATTTGCCTTCTTAAGAAATGTCATCGTGTTTTCAAGCCACAGTAATGCACTTTAGACCAAATCTTCATCAGCGCCCAATAAGGATGTATTGAGCAGAATGCTCACTTGGACATCAGTCCTAAAACAAACGTTCAAAAAACTATTATGATGCAATGTGCAACCCATGAATTAAATTACTAGAGGGGCTATGTCATAAACCCTCAAAGTTCCATAATGGATGAAAATGGCAGCCATATCCGTAAGGGCGAAATCCAAACCAGTCTAATAGGAATTAATGGCAGTAGAGGCATAATCCTGATTTTACTTACGCAGGAAAATAAAAGTAAGGCAGAAATTGTGTAATAGAATTATTGTCAAACTAAAACATTACCAGTTCTGTATAAATAGCCTCCAAATCATAGGTAAACAGACCATAAACGTCTACATTTCGATTTCTTGGAAAGCTGTGAGTGCTATTATATGACGCAATAGTAGTCCTTGTTGCATTTACAACTTGTCTAAGTACTATCAACTGATTTCAGGCTGTGGATTGACTGCATTGTTTGAATGGAATGTTGGCATATTGCCAGTTAATTTGAAAAATGAATGGTATCATTCCTCTAAAACTGGCTGCAAGCTAGCTAACAAACATACAGTACAAATAAATTATTCTAATTCATTATTTTACACAATTTCTTATTACAGCACTGACAAACCATGGTTGACCAACTCTCTGACCAAAATGGCTGACCTTTATCCCATCATAAGAGGATAACAACCTCTCCCTCAACGTGATCAAGACAAAGGAGATGATTGTGGACTAAAGGAAAAGGATGACCGAGCACGCCCCCATTTTCATAGACGGGGCTGTAGTGGAGCAGGTTGAGAGCTTCAAGTTCCTTGGTGTCCACATCACCAAACTATAATGGTCCAAACACACCAAGACAGTTGTGAAGAGGGCACGACAAAGCCTATTCCCCCTCAGGAGACTGAAAAGATTTGGCATGGGTCCTCAGATCCTCAAAAACTTCTACAGCTGCACCATCGAGAGCATCCTGACTGGTTGCATCACTGCCTGGTATGGCAACTGCTCGGCCTCTGACCGCAAGGCACTACAGAGGGTTGAGCATATGGCCAGGTACATCACTGGACCTCTAAACAAGGCGGTGTCAGAGGAAGGCCCTAAAAATTGTCAGACTCCAGCCACCCTAGTCATATACTGTTCTCTCTGCTAACGCATGGCAAGCGGTACCGGAGCACCAAGTCTAGGTCCAAAAGGCTTCTTAACTGCTTCTACCCCCAAGCCATTAGACTCCTGAACAGCTAATTAAATGGCTACCTGGACCCCCCCCCCCCCCCCCCCCCGATAGGCTAATTGACATCATTTGAGTCAATTGGAGGTGTACCTGTTGATGTATTTCAAGGCCTACCTTCAAACTCAGTGCCTCTTTGCTTGATATCATGGGAAAATCAAAAGAAATCAGCCAAGACCTCAGAAAATAAATTGTAGACCTCCACAAGTCTGGTTCATCCTTTGGAGCAATTTCCAAATGCCTGAAGGTACCACGTTCATCTGTACAAACAATAGTACACAAGTATAAACACCATGGGACCACGCAGCCGTCATACCGCTCAGGAAGGACACGCGTTCTGTCTCCTAGAGATGACCGTACTTTGGTGCGAAAGGTGCAAATCAATCCCAGAACAACAGCAAAGGACCTTGTGAAGATGCTGGAGGAAACAGGTACAAAAGTATCTATATCCACAGTAAAATGAGTCCTATATCAACATAACCTGAAAGGCCGCTCAGCAAGGAAGAAGCCACTGCTCCAAAACCGCCATAAAAAAGCCAGACTACGGTTTGCAAATGCACATGGGGACAAAGATCGTACTTTTTGGAGAAATGTCCTCTGGTCTGATGAAACAAAAATAGAACTGTTTGGCCATAATGACCATCGTTATGTTTGGAGGAAAAAGGGGAATGCTTGCAAGCCGAAGATCACCTTCCCAAATGTGAAGGACGGGGGTGGCAGCATCATGCTGTGGGAATTCACCCAACTTATTGTGGGAAGCTTGTAGAAGGCTACCCGAAACGTTTGACCCAAGTTAAACAATTTAAAAGGCAATGCTACCAAATACTAATTGAGTGTATGTAAACGTCTGACCCACTGGGAATGTGATGAAAGAAATAAAAGCTGAAATAAATCATTCTCTCTACTATTATTCTGACATTTCACATTCTTAAAATAAAGTGGTGATCCTAACTGACCTAAGACAGGGAATTTTTACTAGGATTAAATGTCAGGAATTGTGAAAACCTGAGTTTAAATGTATTTGGCTAAGGTGTTTGTAAACTTCAACTGTACATATGACTGTAAGTCGCTTTGGATAAAAGCGTCTGCTAAATGGCATATTATTATTATTATTATTATTATTATTATTATTATTATTATTATTATTATACCATATACAGATAAATAAATACAGAAAAAGGAAACCGAAGGCGTTTGAGCCCAGTCTGACACCAAGAGAAGATCCATATGGGAGACAGGCCTATAACACTATCTATATAATAATAATATAATAGTAATAATATAATATAATATGCCATTTAGCAGACGCTTTTATCCAAAGCGACTTACAGTCATGTGTACATACATACCATTTACCACATAGAAGCTAAATATTTGTACAATTTCATTATAGCTAGCCCTTTTTCTTTTATTCCAGGCTTTATCTAAATATTCTGCAAATGGAAATACACAATGGACAAAAACTATTTCAGTTTCTCTTCATCGCTCAGCCACATAATGCCAGGATATATCTGGTGTGCTTTCTAAATAAGAGCAAGCGTATATCGTGGTGGAAACGGCAATAGAGGATAAAATTAATTAATTTCTCTATTTCTTCAACGTCACAATAGTTACATAGTCTTTCCTCTTCCATTTCACCACAATACCGACCTGTTTCAATACGCAGAGGCAATATCCCTGATCTTACCTGTGCATATAGCCATCTCTTGCGTTTAGGTAGGTTATACATAATATATCTCTCAACCACAAATTCACCCTTAATCAAACAAAAGGTTCTCAATTTGGGTTTACGATTAATCTCCTTCACCCATTTTTCCCCCATATTGCATCAACAGTTGTTTTTTAATCATATCTATGTCTCCCTTAATTAGTACAGATGTTCACAGAGACTGTTGAAAAAGGTCAGACATTTCAGTTGCCCATGTCCCACCTATGGATAGATCCCATTGGGTTTAAACATCTTCTATTGTACAGAAGGTGAATTGCTTAATAAATTGATAGTGACAGAATCAGATTACTTGCCAAGCAAAGTATATTATTTTGTCTCCTCTGCTATAAAAAGGTTGAAGCTCTGCCTCTGAATGTCAAAGAAATGAAACAATTATATTTTAAATAAATTACAGACTGTGTCACCAGCAAAGCACCCCCACACTTTAACACCTCCTCCTCCATGCTTCACGGTGGGAACCACACATGCAGAGATCATCCGTTCACCCACACCATATGTCAATTAATCCCATAAGGGATGGGTTGCCAATTGGTGATTTGACACGAAAATAACATTTCATTAATTCATTCATTCCCAGATAGCTTTTAGGGAAACACTTGACCTTCTCTCTTTGGGTTAAGCCACGGAAGAAGAATATCCAGCATGTAAATCTTACATGTTTCTGTATCGGTAAGCCTACTCTGTCTAGGGTGCAAAGGTAGCGCAGATGCTCAGATTCCTATTATTTGAAAACAGGGACAGTTTCGTTGTAAACAAGACACACTGATTTGGCATTGGAGAAATATGATAAGATGAACACGTCTTTCTCAGTGTCCATTCTTAGCCTGTCATTTCCGTAATTTGTGTGGTATTAAAAAAAGATTCCGCTAATATGTAAAATGACGTAGAATTTAACGAAAATGTTATAAAAGGCTATATTTTCTCTGACATGCAAATATGATGACAGATTCATGCAATGCTGTTACAATAAAGGAGATGTTTCCACTCCTACTCTTGTCCACGGTGGTCTGTGAACCCACAACCTTCTGGCCCGCAGCCCTGTGCAGCATGCACTATCAAAATTCCTGCGTTGCAATGTAAGGCTTACAGGACGAAGAACAGTTTCTAAAACTGCATATGTAAGGCTCTGGTCTGTCCAAAAGGTGAGGGTAAACGGTAGGCATGTTTTAATTATTATTTTGGGTATAGGGGAGGGTCACTTGTTTTTTTCCCCAAGTGTTCAGGGAGGGTTTAGGCAAAATATATTTTGATGAAGGGAGGGCCATCCATTTTCATTTCAGAGAGGTCAGATTTTCTCCATGTAACCATTATTATAAATAACGTTCACTCCCTAAGCAGCTAGGTCTCAACACCGAAAAGCCATTTGGCCTCCAGTCTCTAGAAATAATCTCATTCCATCTAGGCCTAATCATTTAGTTGACATAACCATTTAGGCCAAATCAAATCTAGTGCTTAAATGATGAAATACCTCAGACCTCATTTGCTAAGAGTGATGAAGTGGTAGGTAAAATTAACTCAAGGGCTTTCTTCCACGAGCAACTTTTGCTACATGCCCTTCGAGTTTCCTGTGATTGTTCAAGCATATAAACTAAATCTCAACAGGGGTTTCTCAATAGAGAGGATTTAAACAAAGATTTGGCCTCGTCCTCTTTCCACAACAGAGACTTCTTTTTAGAGGAGAACTACTGTAGGAGCGAACTCCAGACTTTTAAAAGGGACACTATTAACCAAGTAGGCTGGTAACCAAGTAGGCTGGTAACCAAGTAGGCTAGTAACCAAGTAGGCTGGTAACCAAGTAGGCTAGTAACCAAGTAGGCTAGTAACCAAGTAACAAGTAGGCTAGTAGCCAAGTAACAAGTAGGCTAGTAGCCAAGTAACAAGTAGGCTGGTAGACAAGTAACTAGTAGCCAAGTAACTAGTAGGCTAGTAGCCAAATAATAGGCCTGACCTGCATTTAGGCCGACTCAATCTGCTGAAAACAGAAAACCTCTCCGGTAATGTTGGGAAAATAAACACAATTCCTTGTTTCCTATCACTCTAGATAAGAGTGTGAGAATGTGTGTAAGAATACTGTTCATTGACTACAGCTCAGCGTTCAACACCATTGTCCCCTCCAAGTTCGTCACCAAGCTTAGGACCCAGGTGGTGAGGGTATGCAACATCACCTCCGCCACGCTGACCTTTAACACAGGGGCCACACAGGGGTGTGTGCTTAGTCCCCTCCTGTACTCCCTGTTCACCCACGACTGTGTGGCCACGCACGACTCCAACACTATTATCACGTTGGCTGATGACACGAGGGTGGTAGGCCTGATCACCGGCGACGATGAGCCATCCACATCGATGGGGCATCAGTGGAGCAGGTAGACAGCTTCAAGTTCCCCGGTGTCCAAGTCACTAAATACTTTAAATGGTCCAAACACACACGCACAGTCGTGAACAAGGCGCGACAGTGCCTCTTCCCCCTCTGGAGGTTGAAAAAGTTTGGCATGGGCCCTCAAATCCTCAACTGGCTGCATACCGGCTTGGTATGGCAATAGCACCCTTCGATCGCAAGGCGCTGCAGAGGTGTCACGACTTCCGCCAAGGCTGCCTCCCCTCCTTGTTCGGGCAGGCAATGGGCGTTCGTTGTCACCGGAGTACTAACCACTGCCGCCCCAATCATCAACACAATTGTCTTGTCAATCACACACACCTGGTTCTATTCCCCTAATTAGTCTGTGTATAAGTGTTCCCTCTGCCCCCTTGTCCTTGTGGGTGATTGTTTATTTGTGGAGGTTAGTGAAGCTCGGTGGAGCTTGTGTATTGTGTATCGACAGGAATATTTTTCCCGTATGCCTTGTATTTTCCAGTGCGCCTGTTTTGTGCCCTGGAGTGTGTTTGACGTATTTCTGCGTAAACCTGTATTTTGCGGATTAAAGCCTGTTATTCTGTGATTTACCCTCCTGTGCCTGACTCCTTCATCACCACCTCATCACAAGAGGGTTGTGCGGACAGCCCAATACATCTCTGGGGCCGAGCTCCCTGCCATCCAGGACCTCTATATCAGGCGGTGTGAAAAGAAGGCCCGGAAAATGGTCAAAGACTCCAACCACCCAAGCTATTGACTACTTTCTCTGCTGCCCCACGGCAAGAGATACCGATGCATCCAGTCTGACACCAACAGGCTCTTGAACAGCTATCTATCCCCAAGCAATAAATGACTGATAAATAGCTAACAAAATAGCTACACAGACTGAATTTACCTTGCATCTTTATTGACCTTTCATTTCAATCTTTGCACTGTCTCTATGCTCACTCACAGGGCCATATACACTCACACACACTGTCACTCCAACACACACACAAACACTCACTCCATAATTTGCTCACTCACACATAATATGCACATATATTTATACTGACTCTACACACCCACTCACTGACATACAAGCTGCTGCTACTCTGTTTATCTTATATCCAGATGCCTAGTCACCTTACCACTATACATATCTACCTCCATCACACCAGTATCCCTGCACATGTAAATATGGTACTGGAACTGACTTTTTAAATATAGCCTGTATATAGTATGCTTACTTACTTAGTGTATTTCATATTTCCTATTCCTTGTGTGCTTTTTTTCCTAGTAATACATTGTTATTAATTATTGCATTGTTGGGTTTTGAGTTTCCTTAGAAAGGCATTTCACTGTACTTGTGCATGTGACATTAAAACTTGAAACTGTCATTCTGACCAGTCTGAGCACCATGAGGAGTTAACGAGGGGAAATACAAAGCCATGGGGGAAGCCAAGCCTTTGAGGACCCGTAGCCTCCTCGTGTAATGGCCACAGAGAACGGGGAGCTTTGTTCCTGGTCAACAGGCATGTTCCACTTTAATGACTTCACTTCATGTGCGTGCCAATCACTTACGCCATACAATCCGGCCATGGGGCCGAACAACACTTTTCATGTGCGGCTGACCAAGTGACTCAGCACGTGACCTTCCACCCCCACCCCACCCCACCCCACCCCACCCAACCCCACAGAAGCCTGTGGCAATGAGGTCACTCTCATTTGAGGTCATGTTGGGTTTTAGAATCCTCACAGGCATTGTGTAGGCCTATATGGGAAAAGCACAGCATGGTCACAGAGGAGTGGTTTGTCGCCTCGGTCCACCAGTAAACAAAACAATCAGGATAGGACTGACACAGTCAACATGTTGGCTACAGTCTCTGTGGTTAGGGAGCGATAGCTTTAGGGTGATGCAATAGTTGTATATTTCTGCAATGGTCTTTTCCATCATGGAGGCTAGCCATCAAAAAAGGACACCAACAAGGTTTAGAGAAAAACTTTGGAAAAACTCTGCTACTGCTGTAAAGCTTGTTTCCATTCGTTAAACCAGCACCCCACAGCTCAGACTCTGGAGCATCTACAGAGCAGTGTACAATGACTAAATAATGTTCAGCCAAATGGCCATTCGCATTGATTTCACGGATGCTGGCGCCTCAAGGATAATGAGTTTCTAGACTATAACACACAGCATTACCCCACCTAAGAACATACATTAACAATTCCCATTGCTTCAGTGAGTAATATTCCACTGTCATAGATAGTGATCTAGCCTAATAAAGCTACATAATATTTTTAGCCCAGATGAATACTTCATGATGGAGCATTTCCAAACTGCAGACAGAGTGACGTAGTTCCCTTCAGACGCTGCATCTGCACCGCTTCTACTGCATCAGGTCTCAGATTTCTGGCTCCAACAGCTGCTGTAGCTACGCCTGCGCGGGCAATCACTCCAACTTTTCAACCTCTCCAGGTTCATATCAGCACGACTTGTTGTTTCTCAGTTTGATGGCTTGACTTCCATGTTATCCTGTAGGCCTTTAGTTCACCAAAGATTAAATACGAACCCAAACGTCACAATGTATCCAGTTGTGATCAGAAATATCCTATAGCCTAGTCCTGACCCAGGCTATTACATGTTTCTGCTATACAAACTCCAACCATCAACACTCCCACAGAACACCATATCATGAGCCAACTATTCATTGGATGTTAACCATAAAGTTAATAATAATAATATAATATGCCATTTAGCAGACGCTTTTATCCAAAGCGACTTACAGTCATGCGTGCATACATTTTTTGTGTATGGGTGGTCCCGGGGATCGAACCCACTACCTTGGCGTTACAAGCGCCGTGCTCTACCAGCTGAGCTACAGAGGACCACAGTTAACAGTTAACTAGAGCATACGTTTTCAGTTACCCCCATGACATGATACATCCAAGAGGTCTGTCAGAGAGAGGAGAGGCCCGCGGGGTGTCATGTCAGCAGGACCAGTTGCTGGACTCTAATGACAGGCCCGTGGCAGGCCTCTGGTGCTACGCCAGCAGGCAGCTGTGTCTCCTCAGTCCCAATGCATTCCTCCAGACCATTACAGACACACTCTGATCACCTGTGAAGAGGATGGGCCCAAGTAACAGCCTTTCTGGGGTATATAGTTGTAGTACCTTGGGGGTATATAGTTGTAGTACCTTGGGGGTATATAGTTGTAGTACCTTGGGGGTATATAGTTGTAGTACCTTGGGGGTATATAGTTGTAGTACCTTGGGGGTATATAGTTGTAGTACCTTGGGGGTATATAGTTGTAGTACCTTGGGGGTATATAGTTGTAGTACCTTGGGGGGTATATAGTTGTAGTACCTTGGGGGTATATAGTTGTAGTACCTTGGGGGTATATAGTTGTAGTACCTTGGGGGTATATAGTTGTAGTACCTTGGGGGTATATAGTTGTAGTACCTTGGGGGTATATAGTTGTAGTACCTTGGGGGGTATATAGTTGTAGTACCTTGGGGGGTATATAGTTGTAGTACCTTGGGGGTATATAGTTGTAGTACCTTGGGGGTATATAGTTGTAGTACCTTGGGGGTATATAGTTGTAGTACCTTGGGGGTATATAGTTGTAGTACCTTGGGGGTATATAGTTGTAGTACCTTGGGGGTATATATTTATATTTTATATTATATATTTTTATTATATATATTTTAGTCATTTAGCAGACGCTCTTATCCAGAGCGACTTACAGTTAGTGAATACATATCTTTTTTATACTGGCCCCCCGTGGGAATCGAACCCACAACCCTGGCGTTGCAAACGCCATGCTCTATCAACTGAGCTACATCCCTGCCAGCCATTCCCTCCCCTACCCTGGACGACGCTGGGCCAATTGTGCGCCGCCCATGAGTCTCCCGGTCGCGGCTGGCTGCGACAGAGCCTGGATTCGAACCAGGATCTCTAGTGGCACAGTTAGCACTGCGATGCAGTGCCTTAGACCACTGCGCCACTCAGGAGATAGTTGTAGTACCTTGGGGGTATATAGTTGTAGTACCTTGGGGGTATATAGTTGTAGTACCTTGGGGGTATATAGTTGTAGTATCTTGGGGGTATATAGTTGTAGTACCTTGGGGGTATATAGTTGTAGTACCTTGGGGGTATATAGTTGTAGTACCTTGGAGTTTTATTAGTTGTATGTACGGGATACACATGGTACACACCGTCCAACGAAATGCTTACTTGCAGGTTCATTCTTGACAACGCAACAACAATAAGAAATAATACAAGTTAGTTACTAAACATTCTTTATATTTTAGTAAATTCAAAATGTCTTGTTGTTGCTCACCATTGGCTAATCGTTTCCCATCACACCCATATCAGACTCCAGAGAAGCTTATTATTTTGTATCAATCTATAGGCTAAACAATATCCAAACTACAGAAGACATGTAAGCATTTCACGGTAAGGTCTGTTGTATTCAGCGCATGTGACAAATACAAAATGTGATTTGATGTATACAATACAGCCTGGCATTACAAATAATAACATTCTCCAAAGACGATATAAACAGGCTCAATCAACTCAGTATGAGGATAGGTCAGCTTGAGGGATACGTCCTGGATAAAGAAGCTATGGAACAAATGTTATGGGCTAAGGAGTGATGTGACGTCACAACTGGCCGAACAGAGTGAGTGATGCTCTGGGCAGGCCCCATGATTCAGCAGCTTATTCACCCCATTAGACCTCCTCTACAATTCCACTGCTTTGCAGACTGTACTGCATCCACTGCATTATAAACTATTCTGGCTGACCTCCACTAAATAATACATGCAGACATTTCCCCTGCCCCAGACAGAGATAGACACTGATGACAGACAACACACCTCTGCTATTGCTAGTGTTTTCAATTATTGTTCGATTACTTTGTTTCAAAAGAGGGTGGTCTGAGATCATTTGAAGTTGGCGAGACATTGTAACCTTCATGTTGTACTTGATACATCTGATAGGATACAATGTATCTGCATGGACGCTGACAGATAATGTCTTGATTTGACTTTAAATCCCTTCGTTTAAAAACTATAGTGCGTAGGTTAAACTTTCGGGTTCCCTTGACATAAACTGCAACATCAGTTATCTAACAGCTCATGACAATAACTTACTACTAGAAAGCAATACACTTTTGTAATAGTGGGTGTTCCACTACTGACAAAGCAAAAATAACTAATTCTGTATGCAAAGATGCGGTCTCTTTACTACAGGCACAATCATAAAGCGGTCACGCTATACATCCAGTCAATAAATTAACACAGCGTTCCAAGTAATGGTAACTACATGCAATAAACTCCCTGTGGCTCAGTGGGGAGGGTAGTCCATTGCGCGATGAATGGAATTCCCAAAATCATATCGTCAACAGCAAAACGTTGCCTATTGGTACCATACCTCAGTGATTGTTACATCTTTTATTTATTTTACAGACACATGAGAAAGCCCCGTTTGGGACAGTAACAAACCTTCTTACCTTACTATTTAATTGAACGTTAATCCCAATTTGTTGTGCGTTGATGCTGAAGCCTTCTCGTTTGGGACAGGGAAATTAACACACAAACGCAACTCTCAAATCTGACTTTTAATTCCCTGGGTTTCCGAAAACAACTGCCTCTTCGTTCTTCTCTCCAAATTACTTCCCCCGAAAATAATCATCAAAATTCAGATCAGTCCCGAACAGTGACGCATATTTGTCCTATTTTCTTCTCTTCTTAAAATGTATTAAAAGCAGCCCTTCCTATCCCGGTGACGTTCGCAGAAACCTCTGCTGCCTTTCCCCCCCCTTGCTAATCAGTGCGCGCTCGCGCTACTTGATAGGCGGGGTCAAATAATCAGGGAGGGAGGGGATTGGATGTCCCGACTCATTCAGCGAATCACCCGCGTGGACACAGCGGGGCCCAAATGTCTCGGGGAAAGCCCACTTGCCCCGCAGTACTGTCGCAAAATGTTTACGGTAGTGGAGCAGTTCGTACCCGTTTACGTTTCTTACTGCAATGAGGAAAGAAGGTTGCATTTTTGATGGACCTTTGTAGTGAATGTGTCTTGTAAGGTATGTGAAATAAAATGTTTGTTTGTTTATTCATTTCGTACATCGTAAACGCACTGTGCATGCCAAACCCATTGGATTGGGAGTCAACACTAGCTAGCATAGCAAAACGCAATGCAGCAACCCTGCCAACTTTGACCAAAATAAGCTAGGCTTTTTTAGCTGTAACTAGTGTGTTGTTATAGGGGCTTTATAGCTCTAGTGTTAATTGTGAGATTGAAGATTATATCCAGTTGAAGTGTATTTCTTTTTGTAGGCATATTTTACTATGTCATAGATAATCAGCCTGCGAACATAGCTAATGTTAGCTATCTGGAAAGTGATTTCAGCACCTAGGCTATAGCTAACTAGTAGAAAATCTAATTTTTGTGTCTCATACACTCAACTAATGAATTAGCTAGCGCTCAGTCCTGAAAAATCTGACAAGATGACAGCTTGTGATTGTGTATAGTAGTCTTGCTTCATCTTTCACTTAATCTTCCCCAAACCGGTGCCTCCATGTTTTCCAGACTGACCCTGTCCAGCTGTTCGCCCCCACCCTGCCTTGGAGGGAATGGATCCCGTAGTGTTGAGCTACCAGGACAGCCTCCTACGGCGCTCTGATGTGGCCTTACTGGAGGGACCTCACTGGCTCAACGACCAGGTCATCGGCTTTGCCTTCGAGTACTTTGCCGCTGAGCTCTTCAAAGGTCTTGGCGAAGCGGCTATCTTCATCAGCCCAGAGGTCACCCAGTTCATCAAGTGTGCTGCCTGCCCGGAGGAACTAGCCCTGTTTCTGGAGCCGCTGGGGCTAGCTTCCCGGCGCTGGGTCTTCCTGGCCGTCAACGACAACTCCAACCAGACTGCCGGCGGCTCTCACTGGAGCCTGCTGCTGTTCTGCCGGGACGGCGGCCATTTTGCCCACTACGACTCACAGAGTGGCGGCAACTCACTTCACGCCCGGCGCATCGCCACAAAGCTGGAGCCCTTCCTGGGGTCGGGGAGGAAAGTGCCCTTTGTGGAGGAGCCCTGTCCTTCGCAGCAGAACAGCTATGACTGCGGCATGTATGTGATCTGTAACACAGAGGCGTTGTGTGAGAGGGCCAGAGTGGAGGGCTCGCCTCGCCTCCCTGTCCAGACCATCACCCCAGCCTACATCTCTCAGAAGAGGCTAGAGTGGAGCAGACTGATCCAGAGACTGGACAGAGATTGACCTGGGGAGCTATGTTCTCCTCCTCAGCACTTAGCTTGTCCTCAATGTTCTGAGAACAGGAGAGCCTCCAGGAGTTTTAAGGTCAATGAATGAATGCACTGGATCTACAATCACAAAGATATTGCATATCATAGTAAATGTAAAAGATTGAAGCCATGTTCCAATATTTCAGGCTTCATACAACAATTGGTGTCATATTTACTCCTTAAAAAGCCAGAACAACACATGTAGACACTGCACCTGCATGCCTATACAATAAATGGAATGTATTATCTATTTATCATATTCTTCACAAGGAGCAGGTTACAAATCAATTCAACGTTTATTTGTCACATGACAGAATACTACAGGCGTAAACCATCCAGCTAAATGTTTCCTCAACAGAGTTGAATATCAGAGGTACAAAATAGAAAGTCCAGAATAGGATTTTACAAAAAGCACGTAAACAACACTAGGTCAGTTTTTTTTTTTTTACACGAGAAATGGACATCTTGAAAAGAACGACATGTTTTCTCTTCACTGCATTTCCTTTGATCTTGTTAAGAAAATGTGGAAATTGTTTACAATGATTATTGCTCAGGTTTGCTGTAAATGAATCTGAATTGACATGAATAATGTATCTTTAGTATGTTAAATATACAATAACCTCACAATGAAGAAATGTTTGGATGCAATTATACCTGTTGATCATGGTCAAATGTTGGTTGTAAGGCGGCATCAGTTCCATGATCCTCTCCGTTTACTAAACCTGCAACTGAAACCTAGTCCTTATCTTAGTAAACCATTAACATTCACACAGTATCTTCATGATACACTTCCAACAAACAAAGCAAGGAACATGAAAGTGCCATATCTTATATATGAGATTATATGCATATAATGAGATAAATAAATATAATGTTGAAAGTGTTACAGTATTTTGGATGATAATAAAGCAGCAAATATGAAATCAATAAACAGACCAATTTAGTTACACTTTGTGTCAGAAGCATGCAGTCAAATACATTATTCAAAATCAACTAAGTATATGAATAATGAATTAATGTAGTAATGACATCAATTATTTATTCATTTATTCATTACTGGCTGAGGCAATGATGAACACCTGAAGAATAGAAAACCATGAAATCCTGGAATTAATCACAAGGTCCCGGTAATTACATTCCTTTATTAGTCCCATTTACGTCTCTATTCAATCCGTATCGCTGAAGCGTTACAGATTGTGCGATAGAAATGTAAAGGTCATTTCCGATTGAGCCGACCTATGCAGCGTTTACCGTGAATGCAGTCTCCGCCAACGCGGGATCATTGCCTTTAAATTTAAATTGGGCTTTAGCGCTGAATTTCCGCGATACAGATTGAGTAGAGCCGTAAGTCTATTTTTGTAGTGTACATTTTCTATCCATTGTAGTGTAATTAAAAGGACTGTTTGTAATGTAATAGTAGTGTAATTAAAATGACTGTTTGTAATGTAATAGTAGTGTAACTAAAAGGACTGATTGTAATGTAATAGTAGTGTAATTAAAGGACTGTTTGTAGTGTAGTGTAATAGTAGTGTAATTAAAGGACTGTTTGTAGTGTAGTGTAATAGTAGTGAAATTAAAGGACTGTTTGTAGTGTAGTGTAATAGTAGTGTAATTAAAGGACTGTTTGTAGTGTAGTGTAATAGTAGTGAAATTAAAGGACTGTTTGTAGTGTAGTGTAATAGTAGTGTAATTAAAGGACTGTTTGTAGTGTAGTGTAATAGTAGTGAAATTAAAGGACTGTTTGTAGTGTAGTGTAATAGTAGTGAAATTAAAGGACTGTTTGTAGTGTAGTGTAATAGTGGTGTAATTAAAGGACTGTTTGTAGTGTAATAGTAGTGTAATTAAAGGACTGTTTGAAGTGTAGTGTAATAGTAGTGTAATTAAAGGACTGTTTGTAGTGTAGTGTAATAGTAGTGTAATTAAAGGACTGTTTGTAGTGTAGTGTAATAGTAGTGTAATTAAAGGACTGTTTGTAGTGTAGTGTAATAGTAGTGAAATTAAAGGACTGTTTGTAGTGTAGTGTAATAGTAGTGTAATTAAAGGACTGTTTGTAGTGTAGTGTAATAGTGGTGTAATTAAAGGACTGTTTGTAGTGTAATAGTAGTGTAATTAAAGGACTGTTTGTAGTGTAGTGTAATAGTAGTGTAATTAAAGGACTGTTTGTAGTGTAGTGTAATAGTAGTGAAATTAAAGGACTGTTTGTAGTGTAGTGTAATAGTAGTGAAATTAAAGGACTGTTTGTAGTGTAATAGTAGTGTAATTAAAAGGACTGTTTGTAGTGTAATAGTAGTGAAATTAAAGGACTGTTTGTAGTGTAGTGTAATAGTAGTGTAATTAAAGGACTGTTTGTAGTGTAGTGTAATAGTAGTGTAATTAAAGGACTGTTTGTAGTGTAGTGTAATAGTAGTGTAATTAAAGGACTGTTTGTAGTGTAATAGTAGTGTAATTAAAGGACTGTTTGTAGTGCAGTGTAATAGTAGTGTAATTAAAGGACTGTTTGTAGTGTAGTGTAATAGTAGTGTAATTAAAGGACTGTTTGTAGTGTAGTGTAATAGTAGTGAAATTAAAGGACTGTTTGTAGTGTAGTGTAATAGTAGTGTAATTAAAGGACTGTTTGTAGTGTAGTGTAATAGTGGTGTAATTAAAGGACTGTTTGTAGTGTAATAGTAGTGTAATTAAAGGACTGTTTGTAGTGTAGTGTAATAGTAGTGTAATTAAAGGACTGTTTGTAGTGTAGTGTAATAGTAGTGAAATTAAAGGACTGTTTGTAGTGTAGTGTAATAGTAGTGAAATTAAAGGACTGTTTGTAGTGTAGTGTAATAGTAGTGTAATTAAAGGACTGTTTGTAGTGTAGTGTAATAGTAGTGTAATTAAAGGACTGTTTGTAGTGTAATAGTAGTGAAATTAAAGGACTGTTTGTAGTGTAGTGTAATAGTAGTGTAATTAAAGGACTGTTTGTAGTGTAGTGTAATAGTAGTGTAATTAAAGGACTGTTTGTAGTGTAATAGTGGTGTAATTAAAGGACTGTTTGTAGTGTAGTGTAATAGTAGTGAAATTAAAGGACTGTTTGTAGTGTAGTGTAATAGTAGTGTAATTAAAGGACTGTTTGTAGTGTAGTGTAATAGTAGTGTAATTAAAGGACTGTTTGTAGTGTAGTGTAATAGTAGTGTAATTAAAGGACTGTTTGTAGTGTAATAGTAGTGAAATTAAAGGACTGTTTGTAGTGTAGTGTAATAGTAGTGTAATTAAAGGACTGTTTGTAGTGTAGTGTAATAGTAGTGTAATTAAAGGACTGTTTGTAGTGTAATAGTGGTGTAATTAAAGGACTGTTTGTAGTGTAGTGTAATAGTAGTGTAATTAAAGGACTGTTTGTAGTGTAATAGTGGTGTAATTAAAGGACTGTTTGTAGTGTAGTGTAATAGTAGTGAAATTAAAGGACTGTTTGTAGTGTAGTGTAATAGTAGTGTAATTAAAGGACTGTTTGTAGTGTAGTGTAATAGTAGTGTAATTAAAGGACTGTTTGTAGTGCAGTGTAATAGTAGTGTAATTAAAGGACTGTTTGTAGTGTAGTGTAATAGTAGTGTAATTAAAGGACTGTTTGTAGTGTAGTGTAATAGTAGTGAAATTAAAGGACTGTTTGTAGTGTAGTGTAATAGTAGTGTAATTAAAGGACTGTTTGTAGTGTAGTGTAATAGTAGTGTAATTAAAGGACTGTTTGTAGTGTAATAGTAGTGTAATTAAAGGACTGTTTGTAGTGTAGTGTAATAGTAGTGAAATTAAAGGACTGTTTGTAGTGTAATAGTAGTGTAATTAAAGGACTGTTTGTAGTGTAATAGTAGTGTAATTAAAAGACTGTAGTGTAATAGTAGTGTAATTAAAAGACTGTAGTGTAATAGTAGTGTAATTAAAAGGACTGTTGCCTGACATTTGGCGTTCTGACTGGAAATAGGCCTGTCCTCTTACCTCCTCCACACTCCATGTAGGTCTGAATGAATTGGACAGATACAACCATCAACACACATGCTTCAACTTTCCCTCTGATCTACACAGGTGCTTAGGGTGAAGTAGAGGGTTGTTTCTAGGTAGACCTAGATTTCCCTTCCAACGGGCCTGCAGAGGCTTGCAGCCAGACATCACAAACAGTATTATTACACAACTCCTCAGGCTATATCCATTTGGGGATACAATACATAAACATCCCTACAGGCAGACTGAATCTACAGTACAGCGTTGAGAATGGGTCCCTATAGTGATCATTCCTGACCTCCACCTATTCTGAAAGCCTTCACTCAGTCAACCCAGACTCTATGTTAAAGCCCAAGGCTATGGGAAACAGTCAAGAATAAGAAAGGGCTATTCTTTTCCACAAATGTATCTGACTGTCCATATTTATAGGTGAGCGCGATGGTATCAGTTTTAGACGGGCGCACCTTGTCAGCGGGGACGGCCATGATGCAGATAGCCCGGAGATGATCCACTGCAGGCTTCTGGTGGAGTGAACATGACATTCCACAGACGCCTCACACGTCATAATACTACAGTCAGCCTATGGAGGCTCTAGTCCACGGTCATCACAGCTGTGCTGTTAATCAGTACCCACATACAGTGCTTTCAGAAAGTATTCACATTCCTTGAGATTTTGTGTCACTGGCCTACACACAATACCCCATAATGTCAAAGTGGAATAATGTTTTTAGACATTTTTACAAATAAATTAAAAATGAAAAGCTTAAATGTCAATAAGTATTCAACCCATTGGCTATGGCAAGCCTAAATAAGTTCAGGAATAAACATTTGCTTAACAAGTCACATAATAAGTTGCATGGGCTCACTCTGTGTGCAATAATAGTGTTTAACATGATTTTTTAATGACTACCTCATCTCTGGACCCCACACATACAATTATCTGTAAGGTCCCTCAGTCGAGCAGTGAATTTCAAACACAGATTCAACCAAGACCAGGGAGGTTTTCCAATGGCTCGCAAAGGAGGGCACCTATTGGTAGATGAGTAAACTATTTTTTTTTTAAACAGACATTGAATATCCCTTTGAGCATGGTGAAGTTATTTATTACGCTTTGGATGGTGTATCAATACACCCAGTCACTATGAAGATAAAGGCATCCTTCCTAACTCAGTTGCCAGAGAGGAAGGAAACCGCTCAGGGATTTTGTGACATTAAAACAGTTACAGAGTTTAATGGCTGTGATGGGAGAAAATGGAGGATGGATCAACAACATTGTAGTTACTCCACAATACTAACCTAAATGACAGAGTGAAAAGAAGGAAGCCTGTACAGAATTGTTTTTCTCCAAAATATGCATCCTGTTTGCAATAAGGCACTAAAGTAAAACTGCAAAAAATGTGGCAAAGAAATTCACTTTATGTCCTGAATACAAAGCGTTATGTTTGGGACAAATCCAACACAATACATCACTGAGTACCACTCTTCATATTTTCAAGCATGGTTGTGGCTGCATCATGTTATGGGTATGCTTGTCATCGCCAAGGGATTTCTTTTAGCATGAAAATAAACTAAATAAAGCTAAACACAGGCAAAATCCTAGAGGAAAACCTGGTTCAGTCTGCTTTCCAACAGACACTGGGAAACAAATTCACCTTTCAGCAGGACAATAACCTAAAACATAAAAGGCCAAATACACACTGGAGTTGCTTACCAAGATGAAATTGAATGTACCTGAGTGGCCGAGTTACAATTTTGACTTAAATTGGCATGAAAATCTATGGCAAGACTTGAAAATGGCTGTCTAGCAATGATCAACAACCAACTTGACAGAGCTTGAAGAATTTTAAAAAGAATAATGTGCAAATATTATACAATCCGGCCTCCCGAGTGGCGCAGCGGTCTAAGGCACTGCATCGCAGTGCTTGAGGCGTCACTACAGACCCGGGTTCGATCCCAGGCTGTGTCACAGCCGGCCGTGACCGGGAGACCCATGAGGCGGCGCACAATTGGCCAGTGTCGTCCGCGTTAGGGGAGGGTTTGGCCGGCCGGGATTTCCTTGTCCCATCACGCACTTGCGACTCCTTGTGGCGGGCCGGGCGCCTGCCAGCTGACTTTGGTCGCCAGCTTGACGGTGTTTCCTCCGACACATTGGTGCGGCTGGCTTCCGGGTTAAGCGAGCAGTGTGTCAAGAAGCAGTGCGGCTTGGCAGGGTCGTGTTTCGAAGGACACATGGCTCTCGACCTTCGCCTATCCCAAGTCCGTAGGGGAGTTGCAGCGATGGGACAAGACTGTAACTACCAATTGGATATCACGAAAAAGGAGTAAAAAGTACAAATATATATACAGTATGTTGTACAATCCAGGTGTGCAAAGCTCTTAGACTTACCCAGAAAGACTCACAGTTGTAATCGCTGCCAAAGGTGATTCTAACATGTATTGACTCAGGGGTGTGAATACTTATGTAAATTAGATATTTCTGTATTTCATTTTCCAAAAATTTGCTAACATTTCTAAAAACATGTTTTCACTGTCATTATGGGGTATTGGGTGTAGATGGGTGAGAAAAAAATCTAATGAATCCATTTTGAATTCAGGCTGTAACACAACAAAATGTGGAATAAGTCGAGGGGTATGAATACTTTCTGAAGGCATTGTATAGTTAAGCAATAAAGCCCGGGGGGGTGTGGTATATGGACAATAAACCACGGCAAAGGGCTGTTCTTATGCACGACGCAACGCGTTTGTGCCTGAATACAGCCCTTAGCCGTGGTCTACCTGTATTGGCCATATATAACAAACTCCTGAGGTGCCTTAATACTTTTATAATCTAGTTACCAACGTAATTAGAGCAGTAAAAATACATGTTTTGTCATACCCGTGGTATACGGGCTGTCAGCCAATCAGCATTCAGGGCTTGAAATAGCCAGTTTATAGGACAAAACCAACACCCAGCAGCTCCAAGAGGGCTTTTCAATGCTGACGTCATAATGTATAGCTCTTTTCACTTTGGTAGTTTCCAGTTACTGCTAAGGAGTATTGGTGTCTCTGAGGGGTCTTTGGCCTGGTTTGCTAACTACCTCTCTCAAAGAGTGCAGTGTATAAAGTCAGAACATCTGCTGTCTCAGCAACTGCCTGTCACCAAGGGAGTACCCCAAGGCTCGATCCTAGGCCCCACGCTCTTCTCAATTTACATCAACAACATAGCTCAGGCAGTAGGAAGCTCTCTCATCCATTTATATACAGATGATACATTCTTATACTCAGCTGGCCCCCGGATTTTGTGATAAATGCTCTACAACAAAGCTTTCTTAGTGTCCAACAAGCTTTCTCTGCCCTTAACCTTGTTCGGTAAGAAGAATGCCCCTCTCCCCACCGGTGTGATTACTACCTCTGAGGGTTAAGAGCTTGAGGTAGTCACCTCATACTGTCACAATCTGTTAAAGGTCCCCAAAGCACACACATCCCTGGGTTGCTCCTCTTTTCAGTTCACTGCAGTGAGCGACTGGAACGAGCTGCAAAAAGCACTCAAACTAGACAGTTTTATTTATCTCTTCATTCAAAGACTCAATCATGGACACTCTTACTGACACGTGTGGCTGCTTCGCATAATGTATTGTTGTCTCTACCGTCTTGCCCTTGATGCTGTTGTCTGTGCCCAGTAATATTTGTACCATGTTTTGTGCTGCTACCATGTTGTGCTGCTACCATGTTGTGCTGCTGCCATGTTGTGTTGCTACCATGTTGTTGTCATGTGTTGCTACCATGCTGTGTTGTTGTCTTCGGTCTCTCTTTATGTAGTGTTGTGGTGTCTCTCTTGTCGTGATGTGTGTTTTGTCCTACATAAAACAAATATATCCCAGCCCCCGTCCCTGCAGGAGGCCTTTTGCCTTTTGGTAGGCCGTCATTGTAAATAAGAATGTCTTCTTAACTGACTTCTCTAGTTAAATAAAGGTTAAATAAAAATAATAATAAAACAAAATATATGAAAATAGGGAATAGGGTGTCATTTGAGACGTAACTGTTTAAACCACTGTCTGTTGTGCCATGCACTTCAGAATGGGCGAGAGAGACGGGCACTGCCATGACATCGTTGGCCGAGGGCCCCGTTGCTCTGAGATTTGCTCCACTTGGCGCCGTGCCACCATGGAGACAGTCTCCCGCCTCTGGCGTCATGTGCCCGTCCACACCCGACGGTCATATTTCACCAGGAGTGCCTAGCTGCCCAGATAGACAATCCCATTAAGGTTTACTACTGTCCCCATAAACCACACAAGAGTGGGACCACTCGCCGCCTTGGCAGGCAAACTCCATTAGAGAAATAGAGCGCTGCAGAGTAACACACAACAAAGGAGGGTAGGGAAGATTTTACATGTGAATAAGTGAGTGATTTTAACCACGCATTCATTCTCCAAAAACAGTGAAAGTACCCATCTGAAAGGAAACAGGACAGTTGTTTAGAGACCTGCTGCCAGCATTGCATGGGTAATGCCCTCTGTCATGGCATTGAGTACATGTTGGCCGTGGAGAATGCCAAGATAAAGCACACAGGCAGATGTTTTCCAATCCCATGTGATACGGTTCTGTAGACCTGGCTGAGGGTGATATGCTTATGAGCCAGGGTTGAATCTGCCCTACATGGAGCTCACCAATACCCTCTCATCATGAGAACGCTCACCAGAGGGTACCAAGCCTGCCTCTCTGCTACGGCCAAGGCTTTGTACACACAACAAACACTCATATGAGGTGTAACCCCCCCCCCCCCCCCCACACACACACACACACACACTGTTCCATTTACTGGGTTCATTTACCTGGTCTGTTTCTCAGCACTGTATGTTATCATGGCTGTTTGGGAGTTCTTCCTATGAGCTGAGATTCCCCTGTAGCATCTTAGGTGTTTCACATTATCTGTTTTTAGAGGTCAGTCAGGATGGGCACACACACACGCACGCACGCACGCACGCACGCACGCACACACACACACACACACACACACACACACACACACACACACACACACACACACACACACACACACATATGCCCACATGCACTCACACACACACACACATCTGAAACCAACTACAACAACCTGAAACCATTTGAGATCCATTTACAACAAAATGTGTGCAAATAACATTTAATTGAGAACAAGCACCATCCTTTCCTGTGCGTGAAAACATCCAGAAAATGTAGGTTGCCAGGTGTGTTCTGTTATTACTGAATTTGGTCCAACGTCTACGGTTCAAGCAAGACAACGTTTTTAAATTTCAAATCAGCGTATAATAATCCATTCAGATGTTTATGCTCTTCATCCTCAACATCTATGACATTTTTTCAAGGAGAGACTGAGCGATCTGCACAGAAACTAGACCCTTCATCTCCATATTTAACCTCTTGGAGGACGCCGTTAGCACAGTGGTAGTATGTCATAGTATGGAACTGTTGGTCGCACCATACTGGGACAGCAAGAACTTACACACACTAGCTGGCTGTTTGACCCAGAGGCACAGTATAGACATCAACAAGCTGTCTGTGTCGTTCTAGACGGCTATGGAGACACATGCTGCTTTTCCACTGTAACACCAGCGTTACACTAGCGTATACACCCTCATGTTATACTAGGGATATTGTGTTTCCATAGCTAGGGCTGACAGTGAGGACTTGTTAAGAGCAGAATCAACAACCTCTGCATCATCGAAACAGTAGCTTTGTGAGACGGTGTTAAAGTCCACAGTTAGCCATTGTTATGTAGCTGAAAAGTACCAGTGGCCCGACTTTGGCCCCAAGTGAGAGCAGGTCCGCCCGGAGCCATGGCCCGGTGAGACATCGGTGCCGGCCCGCGTAGATGGAAACAGAAAAATCCTGCATGGAAGTGCGCCAAGAGTGAGTTTTTGTATTTGTATTTATTATAGATCCCATTAGCTGCTGCCAAGGCAGCAGCTACTCTTCCAGGGGTCCAGCAAAATTAAGGCAGTTATACCATTTTATAAACATTACAACACATTCACAACAGATTTCACAACACACCAAGTGTGTGCCCTCAGGCCTCTACTCCACTACCACATATCTACAACACAAAATCCATGTGTATGTGTGTGTATAGTGCGTATGTTATCGTGTGTGTGTATGCATGTGTCTGTGCCTGTGTTTGTGTTGCTTCACAGTACCATAAGGTGTATTTTTATCTGTTTTTTCAATCTAATTTTACTGCTTGCATGAGTTACTTGACGTGGAATAGAGTTCCATACAGTCGTGGCTCTATGTAGTACTGTGCGCCTCCCATAGTTTGTTCTGGACTTGGGGACTGTGAAGAGACCTCTGGTGGCATGTCTTGTGGGGTATGCATGGTGTCTGAGCTGTGTGCCAGTAGTTCAAACAGACAGCTCGGTGCATTCAACATGTCAATACCTCTCACAAATACAAGTATTGATGAAGTCAATCTCTCCTCCACTTCGAGCCAGGAGAGATTGGCATGCATATTATTAATGTTAGCTCTCTGTGTACATCCAAGGGCCAGCCGTGCTACCCTGTTCTGAGCCAATTGCAATTTTCCTAAGTCCCTCTTTGTGGCACCTGACCACACGACTCAACAGTAGTCCAGGTGCGACAAAACTAGGGCCTGCCTTGTTGATAGTGTTGTTAAGAAGGCAGAGCAGCGCTTTATTATGGACAGATTTCTCCCCATCTTAGCTGCTGTTGTATCAATATGTTTTGACCATGACAGTTTACAATCCAGGGTTACTCCAAGCAGTTCAGTCAGCTCCACTTGGTCAGCAGTCGTGTCCAGTTCCAGTCCCTCTGGGTGTGATAGTGTAGTGTTGAGTAGGCCAGCCAGTGCTCTGGAGCAAGAGCACCCACCCCTAATGCTCTTTCCCTGTAAACACTCACTAGCATCGCCGTTAGCAACAGGGAGAACATGGATATAGCATTAGCACATTTTGGAAGATTGGATGTTCCTCCATCTCCAGGTATTGGTCTAGTTCTGCTCTCAGTAGTATAGAGGTGGGTTTAGGAAGGGTAGAAGGATTACTTTATCCTATCCCAGGTATTCCTTAAAGAGGTGGGGTTTCAAATGTCTCCGGAAGGTGGTGAGCGACTCCGCTGTCCTGGCGTCGTGAGGGAGCTTGTTCCACCATTGGGGTGCCAGAGCAGCGAACAGTTTTGACTGGGCTGAGCGGGAGCTATGCTTCCGCAGAGGAAGGGGAGCCAGCAGGCCAGAGGTGGATGAACGCAATGCCCTCGTTTGGGTGTAGGGACTGATCAGAGCCCGAAGGTACAGAGGTGCCGTTCCCCTATATTGAGGTATATCTGTGAATTGTGCAAGTTTAATTCAAATGGCAACAGAAATGAGAGAGAGAGAGTTAGTAGAGGAACCGTTCATCCAGCCGTGAAGAATGAGACAGAGATCCCATTTACCTTCCACATCAGGGGTCCAGACTGCCAGAGAGAAGTCTGGGAGGACTCAAACCCAAGGACAATTTAACCTCTTCATCTGTCATCCATGGAAATCTCCCCTGGACACTCACCACCTCAAGGTCATGACACCTCACGGCTCACAATATGGCCTACTTTCAACATCACAGGGAACAGGGTGAAATACTGAAATGTTTACAGGTTACACTTCATCATGGGGGAGAGCTACAGTGCTGTGAAAAAGTATTTGCCCCCTTTCTAATTTTCTCTACTTTTGCATATTTGTGATACTGAATGTTATCAGATCTTCAACCAAAACCTAATATTAGATAAAGGGAACATAAGTGAACAAATAACAACAATTACATATTTATTTCATAAACAAAGTTATGCAACACCCAATTCCCCTGTGTGAAAAAGTAATTGCCCCCTTACACTCAATAACTAGTTGTGCCACCTTTAGCTGCAATGACTCCAACCAAATGCTTCCTGTTGTCACGTTCATTCATAGACGGGTCAGACCAAGGCGCAGCGTGATATGCATACATGTTTATTTTAAACTTAATAAACACAACGACAAAACAATAAACCAACGATACGTGACATCCTAAGGTACACACAACAAACCTCACACGGAACAAGATCCCACAACACCTAATTGCCAATAGGCTGCCTAAGTATGGTCCCCAATCAGAGACAACGAGCGACAGCTGCCTCTGATTGGGAAACACACCCGGCCAAACATAGATCTAGACATACTAGAATGAAAACATAGAACTACACAACATAGAAAATCACACCCTGACTCAACAAATAAGAGTCCCCAGAGTCAGGGCGTGACACCTGTAGTTGTTGATCAGTCTCTCACGTCGCTGTGGAGGAATTTTGGCCCACTCTTCCATGCAGAACTGCTTTAACTCAGTGACGTGTGGGTTTTCAAGCATGAACTGCTCGTTTCAAGTCCTGCCACAACATCTCAATTGGGATTAGGTCTGGACTTTGACTAGGCCATTCCAAAACGTCCAATTTGTTGCTTTTTAGCTATTTTCATGTAGACTTGATTGTGTGTTTTGGATCATTGTCTTGCTGCATGACCCAGCTACGCTTCAGCTTAAGCTCACAGACAGATGGTCTGACATTCTCCTGTAGAATTCTCTGATACAGAGCAGAATTCATGGTTCCTTCTATTAAGGCAAGTCGTCCAGGTCCTGAGGCAGCAAAGCATCCCCAAACCATCACACCACCACCACCATGCTTGACCTTTGGTATGATGTTCTTACTGTGGAATGCAGAGTTTGGTTTTCACCAGGCATAAATATGTAATTGTTGTGTTATTTGTTCACTTATGTTCCCTTTATCTAATATTAGGTTTTGGTTGAAGATCTGATAACATTCAGTATCACAAATATGCAAAAGTAGAGAAAATTAGAAAGGGGGCAAATACTTTTTCATAGCACTGTAGATGAATGGTTATTGGTTCTATTTGAATTAATCTGTATCAAGAATTGTTATATGTTCATTATCAACACAGTATTGTAGCAAACGGAGGGGCAGGGAAGCAACCCCGATCTCTGCCATGAAAGGCAAACACCCTATGCATCACGCCAATAGGGTTAACCCACTTCACTTGTATATCGAGGATTGCTACACTGCCCCCTCCGAACGGGAAGGCACTTCCCAATGCTTCAACTAACCTCAGCCCCCCTCACATGTCCGGGCCGTGTGTTCCGATGGCCTCACAGCCACCATCCCACATCTGACACCAATGTTCACAATGGCGGGCCAGGGAAGCAAACCTGTGTCTCTGACGTGAAAGGCAAACACCCTACGCATCGCGCCAATAGGGATAACCCACTTGGTGGGATTGTAACGTGGCTCACATAGCGAGGATCGCTACAGTATGTCACAGGCCTAGCATGCTAATCTGACTATCTCAATGTGACTTGCCTGGATAGCAAAACATGCTAATGTCATTGCCACCTCTATGAGGAAACAAAATACACTTATCGCGTCAGCAAAATCTAAGATGAACGTCTTTATGAATCCAATATGTTTGGCCTTTGCGTAGCAAACACAAACAAGAACTGATGTCATTTCGTATCGCAATGCAGCATAAAAAATAAAGCTGGACTGTTGCTGTATCTTTGCAGGCAGCTTGTGCACATTGACACAACAAGAGTAAGTAAGGGTCCCCTGAGGAACATTCCAGCACAGACAGTATGGCTCCCAAGAGGAATGGGCTCGGCTGTAGTGTGTCTGGCCATCTGCTTCAACCTGACCTCTGCCTCTCTCCACCCCAACACAGCCCCCTCTCAGAATGTGGGTTCTACATTATGCAACAATTATGCAACATTGGATATGTTCATTTTTGTTCATGTGGACTGAAATCATGGAATGTGGATCTTGTGGATTTCCGAACTGTGTCCATTCTACCTATTTTCTTTGTACGAAGAAGACTTTGTTATGGAGACCTACATCAGTAGGAGCATAGGAGGTATGCCTATGGGATCAGCACCAGGTTATGCATTGGACAAAAACGACTAAATCTATTGCTAAGGTAATTTGATGTCTGAGCCCAATTTATTTAGATAGAGAGATGTGAATATTTAGAGAGATGTGTCTACACACGTACAGAGCCACTTAGCTCCGGTGTGGTTTGTGTAGACTGACCTATCAACCTTAAAGCCTGTGTGTTCAGTGTCTAGCTTCCCTAGGTAATTAGCTAGGGGAATTCCTGGCATCGCTAAGAGAGTGTCAGAGTAGGGCTTCTTGAACCTCTGAACCATGTGTCCCTCTGGTCCCGCCCACCAGGCTGTGGGAACTAACCTGTCAAGTGTCATTCACTTGAGGGTTGTCATGGTATCCAGGTGGAGTGGGCTCCTGAAGATCCACCATTTTAGAGAGCATTCTCTCTCTATGAGATCAATAAAATACGTAGAGGATGAAATGTTTGACTGAGTTTATTCTTTGGGAAATTACTTTTATAATACCCCATTCTAATAGCAATCTACTGTATACCAGCATTTGATGAGTATAATTACTTGCTTTATGCACAACTTGCTGTGGTGGCTACATAGAGCCCCACAGTGGAGGTGTCATAATACCGATAAAACCTAGCGGTCAAACAGGGAAATTGTTCCAATCGAAACTAAGGGCTGTGTTTAATTTAGGCTTACCCTGGCGTGGGGTTTTGATAACCATGTACAGTGCATTTGGAAAATAATGACCATTTAATAAATACCTTTTTTTCTACCAGGGTTCATTGGGTTGGCCAAAGACAGATCACGATTTACATTTACATTTGCAACATATAAAAATATCACTATTGCGTCATCCTGCCACTGCTACCATGACGTCACTGAATACAGTAGTTTTCTAAATGTAAACTGTCATTAATAATTATTGCATCATCATTTATCCCATAATGACGTCACTCCCGCCCCCCTCCAGCCCTATAAAACGGACCACGGGCCCGTCTAATACTATTATCCATCAATCACAATGCCCAGAAGACGCAGATCCTCCAGACGCCCTGTCCGAAGGCGCCGCCGCCCCAGGGTGTCCCGACGTCGCAGGAGAGGAGGCCGCAGGAGGCGTTAGACAGGCAGGGTAACCTACCTGATCTAACCGCCCCCTCCCGGTCCTGGTAGTGTAGAGGTGTTAAAGTCTGCTTAAATAAAAGATGGGCTTTTAACTAAAACTGTTACGACTTTCTTTATATTATTAGATGTTATTTAGGCGATAAGACTTTTAGTCAGTAGAGTTAATAATATATATTTGATAATAATAGCTTACTCTGTTAGGGATAGATACAATTAACATTTTGAATAACTTAGTCCCTAACAAATAAATAAATACATACATTCAAACATTATTGACACATTCAGTCTTATCAACAGTCAAGTCAGATGCATTGCACCATTAAGGTTTAGTTTGCGCTCATTTGCAGCATAGGCCTACAATCATTTATTGATCCAACGGTTGGATTTCAAGCATTATAAACGGCAAATCATTCATTCATAAACGTTTCCTATAGCTATAACATTGCACAACATTGACAGACAACTAAGGAACATAATAAACACGGGAATATAAATCATTAGACACGGGAAGATAGGCTATTAGTTTAAAAGTATAACGTTTATAGGATAATTTTAAGATCGAACAATGCATTCTCTAAAACGGTAAATTATCTAGGCTGTATTACAATACCGTAAGCCTCTCAGCTGCGGGAGGGTCTACTCCTACAATTTTGCGCCGATTTTCTTCATTTTAGGTACAAAAGATCATAAACCACTGTGTTTTTTGTACTTTGTTTAAAAAAAAAAATGTGCAGCCCTCCGCTGAATTTTTTTTATTTATTTTTATTTGCGGCCATCCGCTGAATTTGGAAATCCCGATGTGGCTGGCCCTCGAGACAAAATTATTGCTCACCGCTGGTACAGTAACCCATGTGGCAAAGGTGAAATTTGGACATTATGGTTGGGTTTCAGGTCTGTGCTGCCATCTTGTGATCAGAAAATGAACTGCAGCTTTTTCCAGGCCGGCAGTGGAATTGTGGTTTCTACATTTTGTGCCGTTGTCTCTTTATTGCTCTGCTTTCTTGCATCACACTTCATGCAGTATCCCCCCCCTCCTTTTTATTCCTAAAATCATTTTGAAGGAACCTGAAATCAATATATGGTTTCACTTGTTTAAAAAAAAAACAAGGTCGAATCATGATGACGCCAGTGATCTTCAGGTCGTAGCTCTAGAAAGAGGCCCGAGTTCCCGATTTACAATTCCGAGTTGGATGACCGTTCAAAACGTATTTTCCCAGTTGTAGCTCGTTTTTTTCCCAAGTTCCCAGTTGTCTTGAACTCACTGAAGTCAGATTTCCCAGTTCCGAGTTCAGTTGTTTTGAGCGAGGCAGAAATCATGCTGGATTGACATCATGACCAATGTTGAACGTTTATCATTTTAAGCTTGGAAAAGAGACCCTTAAACCCAGACTTGGGACCACACACCTAATCCACTGAATAGCAGGCTAGTGATTGCTTTGCAATGCTTGCAGTTAGTCACTGATTCCTTCCAAACCACTCATTGTTGAATTTGCAATTTCCAACTTGTTGTGTAATATTTACGTTTTATCTATAATTTCTCTTCATTAATTTTCTTCATATGACAAGTATTAAAAAAGATTTGCCAGTACATTGTCGACTTGATTCATGATGATGACTGCTAGCTAAGATTTATGAAGTATGGTGTTGACCTGATCAGTCCAATCAAAGCTACAACGTGATTTGACCTGTGGGCCAATGACCTTGAGCCTTCTTGGATGAGCACTTCTAATGTAACCCAAGGGGCTTGGATTTTCAAGCTCTACCCTGCATTCTGGAGCTGCCTTATTTTTATTTAACTAGGCAACACCTACCAAACCCAGACCAATTGTGCACCGTCCTATGGAACTCCCAATCATGGCCAGTTGTGATACAGCCTGGAGTCAAACCAGGGGGTCTGTAGTGATGCCTCAAGCACTGAGATGCAGTGCCTTAGACCACTGCGCCACTCGGGAGCCCAGGAGTCCATGAATTCAGGAATGTATGCGGCTTTATTAACTCAATGATATAAATATTTTTTTAAACATTTTTTGCAAACTGATATGTGACACGTATTGATGCAAAAATAACATGCAAAACAGGCAAACCTGTATATAGCCATGTTAGTTTCTACTCCCTGTATATACTGTATTTAGATAGCCTTGTTAGTTTCTACTCCCTGTATATAGATAGCTATGTTAGTTTCTACTCCCTGTATATAGATAGCCTTGTTAGTTTCTACTCCCTGTATATAGATAGCTATGTTAGTTTCTACTCCCTGTATTTAGATAGCCTTGTTAGTTTCTACTCCCTGTATATAGATAGCCATGTTAGTTTCTACTCCCTGTATATAGATAGCTATGTTAGTTTCTACTCCCTGTATATAGATAGCCATGTTAGTTTCTACTCCCTGTATATAGATAGCCATGTTAGTTTCTACTCCCTGTATATAGATAGCCATGTTAGTTTCTACTCCCTGTATTTAGATAGCCATGTTAGTTTCTACTCCCTGTATATAGATAGCCATGTTAGTTTCTACTCCCTGTATATAGATAGCCATGTTAGTTTCTACTCCCTGTATATAGGAGCCATGTTAGTTTCTACTCCCTGTATATAGGAGCCATGTTAGTTTCTACTCCCTGTATATAGATAGCCATGTTAGTTTCTACTCCCTGTATTTAGATAGCCATGTTAGTTTCTACTCCCTGTATATAGATAGCCATGTTAGTTTCTACTCCCTGTATATAGATAGCCATGTTAGTTTCTACTCCCTGTATATAGGAGCCATGTTAGTTTCTACTCCCTTTATATAGATAGCTATGTTAGTTTCTACTCCCTGTATATAGATAGCCATGTTAGTTTCTACTCCCTGTATATAGGAGCCATGTTAGTTTCTACTCCCTGTATATAGATAGCCATGTTAGTTTCTACTGCCTGTATATAGCCATGTTAGTTTCTACTCCCTGTATATAGCCATGTTAGTTTCTACTCCCTGTATATAGGAGCCATGTTAGTTTCTACTCCCTGTATATAGATAGCTATGTTAGTTTCTACTCCCTGTATATAGATAGCCATGTTAGTTTCTACTCCCTGTATATAGATAGCCATGTTAGTTTCTACTCCCTGTATATAGATAGCCATGTTAGTTTCTACTCCCTGTATATAGGAGCCATGTTAGTTTCTACTCCCTGTATATAGATAGCCATGTTAGTTTCTACTCCCTGTATATAGATAGCCATGTTAGTTTCTACTCCCTGTATATAGATAGCCATGTTAGTTTCTACTCCCTGTATATAGGAGCCATGTTAGTTTCTACTCCCTGTATATAGGAGCCATGTTAGTTTCTACTCCCTGTATATAGATAGCCATGTTAGTTTCTACTCCCTGTATATAGATAGCCATGTTAGTTTCTACTCCCTGTATATAGCCATGTTAGTTTCTACTGCCTGTATATAGCCATGTTAGTTTCTACTCCCTGTATATAGATAGCCATGTTAGTTTCTACTCCCTGTATATAGATAGCCATGTTAGTTTCTACTCCCTGTATATAGATAGCCATGTTAGTTTCTACTCCCTGTATATAGCCATGTTCGTTTCTACTCCCTGTATATAGCCATGTTAGTTTCTACTCCCTGTATATAGCCATGTTAGTTTCTACTCCCTGTATATAGATAGCCATGTTAGTTTCTACTGCCTGTATATAGCCATGTTAGTTTCTACTCCCTGTATATAGCCATGTTAGTTTCTACTCCCTGTATATAGGAGCCATGTTAGTTTCTACTCCCTGTATATAGATAGCTATGTTAGTTTCTACTCCCTGTATATAGATAGCCATGTTAGTTTCTACTCCCTGTATATAGATAGCCATGTTAGTTTCTACTCCCTGTATATAGGAGCCATGTTAGTTTCTACTCCCTGTATATAGGAGCCATGTTAGTTTCTACTCCCTGTATATAGGAGCCATGTTAGTTTCTACTCCCTGTATATAGATAGCCATGTTAGTTTCTACTCCCTGTATATAGGAGCCATGTTAGTTTCTACTCCCTGTATATAGATAGCCATGTTAGTTTCTACTCCCTGTATATAGGAGCCATGTTAGTTTCTACTCCCTGTATATAGATAGCTATGTTAGTTTCTACTCCCTGTATATAGATAGCCATGTTAGTTTCTACTCCCTGTATATAGATAGCCATGTTAGTTTCTACTCCCTGTATATAGGAGCCATGTTAGTTTCTACTCCATGTATATAGGAGCCATGTTAGTTTCTACTCCCTGTATATAGATAGCCATGTTAGTTTCTACTCCCTGTATATAGCCATGTTAGTTTCTACTCCCTGTATATAGCCATGTTAGTTTCTACTCCCTGTATATAGGAGCCATGTTAGTTTCTACTCCCTGTATATAGATAGCCATGTTAGTTTCGTTAGTTTCTACTCCCTGTATATAGATAGCCATGTTAGTTTCTACTCCCTGTATATAGCCATGTTAGTTTCTACTCCCTGTATATAGCCATGTTAGTTTCTACTCCCTGTATATAGCCATGTTAGTTTCTACTCCCTGTATATAGGAGCCATGTTAGTTTATACTCCCTGTATATAGGAGCCATGTTAGTTTCTACTCCCTGTATATAGGAGCCATGTTAGTTTCTACTCCCTGTATATAGATAGCCATGTTAGTTTCTACTCCCTGTATATAGGAGCCATGTTAGTTTCTACTCCCTGTATATAGGAGCCATGTTAGTTTCTACTCCCTA
Organism: Coregonus lavaretus; assembly: GCF_964263955.1. NCBI lineage: Eukaryota > Metazoa > Chordata > Actinopteri > Salmoniformes > Salmonidae > Coregonus > Coregonus lavaretus. The sequence goes on from NW_028159577.1 coordinate 61,028, forward strand.
TAGTGAGGGGGAAAAGTATTTGATCCCCTGCTGATTTTGTACGTTTGCCCACTGACAAAGAAATAATCAGTCTATAATTTTAATGGTAGGTTTATTTGAACTCACTGTATATATATATATATATATATATATATATATATATATATATATATATATATATATATATATATATATATATAGATCCATGTTAGTTTCTACTCCCTGTATATAGCCTTGTTAGTTTCTAACAAGGCTATATAACTAACATGGCATGACTACCGTCTCAAACAGCAGGATGGCAAGATTGAGGCTGTCAAAGCCAGCAACTAAGGGAGGGCTCTCCCATGTAGTCCTGGACACCCCTGTCCTGCACCCTACTGCCAAGGGGACACTCAAATGTAGTCCTGGCTCCCCACTCCTCCATCCTTCTATATATGAGTCCAGGTTATGTCTATATATGAGTCCAGGTTATGGGCGGCAGGTAGCTTAGTGGTTAAGAGCGTTGTGCCAGTAACCGAAAGGTCGCTGGTTCTAATCCCCGAGCCGACTAGGTGAAAAATCTGTCGATGTGCCCTTGAGCAAGGCACTTAACCCTAATTGCTCCTGTAAGTCGCTCTGGATAAGAGCGTCTGCTAAATGACTAATTATAATTATTATTATAATTATAATTACTCCCTGTATATAGCCATATTAGTTTCTACTCCCTGTATATAGCCATGTTAGTTTCTACTCCCTGTATATAGCCATATTAGTTTCTACTCCCTGTATATAGCCATGTTAGTTTCTACTCCCTGTATATAGCCATGTTAGTTTCTACTCCCTGTATAAAGCCATGTTAGTTTATACTTCCTGTATATAGCCATATTAGTTTCTACTCCCTGTATATATATAGATAGCCATGTTAGTTTCTACTTCCTGTAACGGACCTACCTCTTGGTTCATGCGTCGGTGAAGACAGGTGACTTTTCCAAAAAGGTGACACCATCTCAGGATCAAATGGCTGTTTATTAGAAACCGTCACAGTTATGTTGTACAGTGTTAGTCTTGTAATGGGTTGTTCAGAGGTGCTAAAGAGTTATTCTGTTCTCAGAGTGGTTACAGGGACAGGTTGTTCTTTCACCATTGAGAAGACCAGTGACCACTATTACATAGTTACAGCTGTGTCTAGACCCAAAACAGACCAGATGATACATACTAATGGTTCTGGTAGTAAAATATACCTTACATACTGCAGCTCTGATGTTTCCTCAAAAATATTACTGGAATACTCAAAGTGGGGTGTTTGTTCCTAATGCTACACATCTGTTCAGACATTCTGAGTAAAAGGACTAGAACATTTTTGCTAGTTTTCTTCCTGGCTGAAATGCAGATTAAACTTTTAAGCAAGAAAAATATCATATTTTTCAATTCAGTTAAGTTCTTGATTGTTTACTCATTCAGACGACTGTTTTCAGTATTTAGATACAAGACTGATCACTCACTGTGACACATTGTGTCTGGCTAAAGGTAGCTTACAATACAAAGCTGACAACTGACATTTGTATGAATTAAAACAAAAGACAAGATGTTATACTACACAATATTTTTTCTGACATCAAAGATTACCATCCTACCCACTCTGGTAAACATACCTGTGGTGTCATGGTAACACAAACAGAGTTAAAGGACAACATTTCAACATTTAAAAAGTCAGTCTAGGCTGGATACTTTGCATAATTGTATTGCACTATTTATCAGGAATAACATGCCTGTTAGAATGGCAACATATGAAGACCTCATTGATGATGATGAACATTTGAAACGGTGGACCGATCCTCAAAAGTTCATATGGGCAATCTTTTAACATTCTGTAAAACCAACGATATTGGCTTCTTCCACTGTCAGTGTGTTAATGCATCCAAATCCTTTCCTTGAAAGTACCATATAGATTGGCAAAAGTTGAATGGTTTTGACTTTTCTCTAAAGTCCTGTAGTTGGTTCATTCCTGGTTGAGTTGACAGGAGGGAAAAAACCCAGTTGACTCCAATGTTGGCGAACATGGCCAGAAATCTTCAATAAAAACCATCAGACCAATCCGCTTGTTGCTTTTGAATCCCTCCACCAATCAGAATCCTTCCTAGTCCTGACTCCCAGCAATTCCCACCAATCCTGGGCTTTTCAGTCCATCCACAATTGGTTTGAGTGTAGTTTGCTGGCTCTTCAATCGGCCTGCCCATTTTATCTTTCACCTGCCATTGTGGGGGGGTGGGTGGGTTGCCCTCTTCTAGTCTACAGTGTATTAAAATCATGATAAATAAATAGTCTGTTTGCATAGTCTGGAGGTGGTCACAGAGAGGAATGTGTCCGTAAAGGGAGCCAGTCAAGTGGTATTGGATCACAGTGCAGAGCAGCAGTTACCTGGGAAGAAGAGACCAAAGACAACATAATTGTCAGTAAAATAGCTTTCCCTCCAAAAATGTGACATTTGAATAACAGTTATGAACAGGATTTTCTGAGGGTGAAATCCTAATTTAATAAACGTGACAGTTTATATTATTATTATTATTACTATTACTATTACTATTACTATTATTATTAGTAGTAGTAGTAGTAGTAGTAGTAGTAGTAGTAGTAGTAGTAGTAGTAGTAGTAGTAGTAGTAGTAGTAGTAGTAGTAGTATAAAACTGAATTACAAAACAGTTACGTCAATAGTTACACACACACTTGGCTGAAGTTAAGACTGGCCCCACCTCACCTCTCTCGGAGGGGCAGTGTTGGGTTGTTGAGGAAGGACAGCTGGTGCTCCAGGCTGCAGACACGGAAGGCCAGGTAACATGAAGACAGGATGAGGAGGATGATTCTGAAGTGATGGACAATACGTTTTGACATTAGGATGTACCAACTGGGTGTGTACACTAGGTGGCAGTATAACTGGATTTCTGTGATCATATGTTTTAGAATACTCAATTAGGCCTTGTTCGGATATTATTTCACAGAAAAGATTCGGACAAAAAATGTTGATCATAATGCTGCCAATGAATGTATATTTATCCGGCAACATAATGTAAAGATACTTATCATTATTATGGTCCTAATGATATGATTGTTGCTGCGAGGAAGCTGGTTGAGGGGCACAGCAATAGTTACAGCTGTGTCTAGACCCAAAACAGACCAGATGATACATACTAATGGTTCTGGTAGTAAAGTATACCTTACATACTGAAGCTCTGATGTTTCCTCAACAATATTACTGGAATACTCAAAGTGGGGTGTTTGTTCCTAATGCATACACATCTGTTCAGACATTCTGAGTAAAAGGACTAGAAATATTTTGCTAGTTTTCTTCCTGGCTGAAATGCAGATTTAACATTCAAATATACAGTCTGTCTCCCAAGAGGAATGGGCTCGGCTGTAGTGTGTCTGGCCATCTGCTTCAACCTGACCTCTGCCTCTCTCCACCCCAACACAGCCCCCTCTCAGAATTTGGGTTCTACATTATGCAACATTGGATATGTTCATTTTTGTTCATGTGGACTGAAATCATGGAATGTGGATCTTGTGGATTTCCGAACTGTGCCCATTCTGCCTCTTTTCTTTGTACGAAGAAGACTTTGTTATGGAGACCTACATCAGTAGGAGCATAGGAGGTATGCCTATAGGATCAGCACCAGGTTATGCATTGAACAAAAACAACTAAATCTAATGCTAAGGTAATTTGATGTCTGAGCCCAATTTATAACCGCGATCGATAAAAGACAGTACTGTGCAGCCGTCTTCATCAACCTGGCCAAGGCTTTCGACTCCGTCAATCACCGCATTCTTATTGGCAGACTAAATAGCCTTGGTTTCTCAAATGACTGCATCGCCTGGTTCACCAACTACTTCTCAGACAGAGTTCAATGTATCAAATCGGAGGGCCTGTTGTCTGGACCTCTGGCAGTCTCTACGGGGGTGCCACAGAGTTCAATTCTCGGGCCGACTTTATTCTCTGTGTATATCAATGATGTCGCTCTTGCTGCTGGTGACTCTCAGGTCCACCTCTACGCAGACGACACCATTTTGTATACATCTGGCCCTTCATTGGACACTGTGTTAACAAACCTCCAAACGAGCTTCAATGCCATACAACACTCCTTCCGTAGCCTCCAACTGTTCTTAAACGCTAGTAAAACTAAATGCATGCTCTTTAATCGAACGCTGCTTGCAAATGAGAACTTGTTCTCAACTGGCTTACCTGGTTAAATAAATGTGGGAAATGTATTTATTTATTTATTATTATTTAGATAGAGAGATGTGAATATTTAGAGAGATGTGTCTACACACGTACAGAGCCACTTAGCTCCGGTGTGGTTTGTGTAGACTGACCTATCAACCTTAAAGCCTGTGTGTTCAGTGTCTAGCTTCCCTAGGTAATTAGCTAGGGGAATTCCTGGCATCGCTAAGAGAGTGTTAGAGTAAAGCCTCTTGAACCTCTGAACCATGTGTCCCTCTGGTCCCGCCCACCAGGCTGTGGGAACTAACCTGTCAAGTGTCAATCACTTGAGGGTTGTCATGGTATCCAGGTGGAGTGGGCTCCTGAAGATCCACCATTTTAGAGAGCATTCTCTCTATATGAGATCAATAAAATATGTAGAGGATGAAATGTTTGACTGAGTTTATTCTTTGGGAAATTACTTCCATAATACCCCATTCTAATAACAATCTACTGTATACTGGCATTTGATGAGCATAATATTACTTACTTTATGCACAATTTACTGTGGTGGCTCCATTGTATCACAATGCAGATACAGTGACATCACAACAATCTGATTCTGAGAGGTTAGTTGCAGTAGTATGAAAAAAAAAAAAAAATACATGTATGCACTCACTAACTGTAAGTGTCTCTGGATAAGAGCGTCTGCTAAATGACTCAAATGTAAACATGTAGTTACACAGACATTCTGAACAGTTTAGCTGAAAGAATCTGATTCAACTGACCACTGAGATATCAAATGATAAGAGATTTAATGAGAGAGCCTACTCAGTAGTTGAGAGGTTGGTTGTAATCAACATATTCAGTAGTTTCAGACTTTCTAATTGATGATATGCCTGACATGTCAAGGGTAATAGCAGAGGTCATTAATAATCACTGCAGTGGGCAGAATCAGGGTCACACATAGTGTTTCTTGGTAGTCTTAAACAAATCCACTTTGAAACAAAAGTATACACCTCACACACATGGTTATGCGCTTAATAAAAATAAGACACCTGTACCATGTCAGATATAGAGTTTAAATGTATTACATTTTGTGTTTGCATTCCAATATTACACTTTATATACATCACAGAAGACTGAAATATAACAAAACCGTTTGACATAGAAACACCGGATTTTCGGCAGTAAAAAAAAAAAAAAGTTTATTAATTATGAAATTATTACAAATATTAATAGCATTCCACCCATGAGGCCACTAGGTCATTTGACTGCAGGAAATGGATGATTAAATAGAGACTTACCATACATCCTCTGTTCTATTTTTTAGCATAATCTATGGGGAATGGTTTTACTGTAGATAACCTATCTGTATTATAATATGCTAAGCATTCTATGCTGCAGTAGGATCTCCTCCTACAACATTCCAAATCACCATTAAATAAAGACCTGAGTGATTATTTCTACTAAGGTTCATTGGGTTGGCCAAAGAAACAGATCACTATTTAAATTTACAAAATAAAAAATATCATTATTGCATCATCCTGCCACTGCTACCATGACGTCACTGAATACAGTAGTTTTCTAAACGTAAACTGTCATTAATAATTATTGCATCATCATTTCTCCCATAATGACGTCACTCCCGCCCCCCTCCAGCCCTATAAAACGGACCACGGGGCCCGTCTAATAATCTTATCCATCAATCACAATGCCCAGAAGACGCAGATCCTCCAGACGCCCTGTCCGAAGGCGCCGCCGCCCCAGGGTGTCCCGACGTCGCAGGAGAGGAGGCCGCAGGAGGCGTTAGACAGGCAGGGTAACCTACCTGACCTAACCGCCCCCTCCCGGTTCTCCCTCCCGACCCCTGGTAGTGTAGAGGTGTTAAAGTCTGCTTAAGTAAAAGATGGGCTTTTAACTAAAACTGTTACGACTTTGACTTTATATTATTAGATGATGTTTTTTAGACTATAAGAGTTTTAGTCAGTAGAGTTAATAATATATATTTGATAATAGTAGCCTAATCTATTAGGGATAGATACAATTAAAACATTGAATAATTGTATCTGTCCCTAACAAATAAATACATTAAAACAATATATTTATTGAAAACATTGACACATTCAATCATCAACCGTCAAGACAGATGATGCATTCACCATTATGGTTTAGTTTGCGCTCATTTGCAGCATATACCTACAGTCATTTCTTGATCCAAACGTTTCCTATAGCTACACGGGAATATACATGATTAGACACGGGAAGATAGGCTTTTAATTGAAAAGTATAACGTTTATAGGATAATTTCAAGATCGAACCATTCTAAACGGTAAATGATCTAGGCTGTATTATAATACCGTAAGCCTCTCAGCTGCGGGAGGGTCTACTACAATTTTGCGCCGATTTTCTTCATTTTAGGATCAAAAGAAGCGCGTGGTCCTCCACTTTATAAACCACTGTGTTTTGTATTTTGGTTTATTTTCCAGTTTTTTGTGTGTTTGGAATGGCACGGCTTCTATGGGAGATTAAGATGGCATAATGCAAATGATGTCAGCGTTTGTAGGCCAATTTTGAATCTGTAGAATGACATGGCAACTATGCATCACAATAGTAGTTAGATTTCTATGGTGAAGGCTAAGAACATGTGAAGGGCCTTAAAGAAGTAGGGACAGTACCTTTTTTAGTGTGCCAGGTTGCACACAGACTTTTATGGTCACACAGGTGGATCCCAAATGAGTAGCCTAACAATTATTTACACGGCCCCGGTAGCGTTTGGAAACAAACATTTTTTCTGTACTAAATCAATATGAAAACATAGTGTGGCAGTGACCAGTGACCAAAATAACAATAGATTGGAATTGGCATAAATAAATAGTATTTCTATGGTTGCAGTCCTCAAAGATTAAATTGCATTGAATCAAATTAGATGCAACGCGGGAACATTTCCTTTAAATATCAGTTTGAACGTCTAAAACTATATATAAAGTATGTAGAAATTATAATGGACATACCTATTCAAATGACTGGCCCGCAAATTGATTTTAATTAGCAAATCGTTCGGAGAAAGAAAATCTGTGCCGCCCTTCGCTGAATTTTGAAATCCCGATGTGGCCCTTGAGCCAAAATTATTGCTCACCACTGGTACAATATAACCCATGGGGCAGATGGGAAATTTGGAAAATAGAAAGAGTTGGGTTTCAGATCTGTGCTTCCATCTTGTGATCAGAAAAGGAACTGCAGCTTTTTCCAGGCAGACATTTTGTGCTGTTGTCTCTTAATTGCTCTGCATCATACTTTATACCGTAAACAATAAACATGTTTATTCCTAAAGCCCTTTTGAGGGAACCTCAAATAAATACATGGTTTTACCCATTTTAAAGATAATTTTATTTTACCAGGTAAATTGACTGAGAACACATTCTCATTTAAATCAAATGAAATTGTATTTGTCACATGCGCAGAATACTTACAAGCCCTTAACCAACAAAGCAGTTTTAGAAAATAGAGTTAAGAAAATATTTACTAAATAAACTAAAGTAAAAAATATAAAAAAGTAACACAATAAAATAACAATAATGAGGCTATATACAGGGGGTAACGGTACCGAGTTAATGTGCGGGGGTACAGGTTAGTCGAGGTAATTTGAACATAGGTAGGGGTAAAGTGACTATGCATAGATAATAGCAACGACCTGGGGAATAGTTACAGGGGAGAAGAAGTGGGATGAATGAGTCTATTGACAGCTGGGGATGATTAGGTGGCCATGATGGTATGAGGCCCAGATTGGGAATTTAGCCAGGACAATGGGGTTAACACCCCTACTCTTGTGATAAGTGCCGTGGGATCTTTAGTGACCAGGACACCGGTTTAACATCCCATCCGAAAGACAGCGCCATAAACAGGGCAATGTCCCCAATCACTGCCCTGGGGCATTGAGATATTTTTTTAGACCAGAGGAAAGAGTGCCTCCTACTGGCCCTCCAACAGCACTTCCATCAGCATCTGGTCTCCCATCCAGGGACCGACCAGGACCAACCCTGCTTAGCTTCAGAGGAAAGTCAGCAGCGGGATGCAGGGTGGTATTCTGCTGACCCCTAAAAGAGGTGGACATATAACAGACCTCTTGGTTCATGCGTCGGTGAAGACAGGTGACTTTTCCAAAAAGGTGACACCATCTCAGGATCAAATGTCTGTTTATTAGAAACCGTCACAGTTATGTTGTACAGTGTTAGTCTTGTAATGGGTTGTTCAGAGGTGCTAAAGAGTTATTCTGTTCTCAGAGTGGTTACAGGGACAGTTTGTTCTTTCACCATTGAGAAGACCAGTGACCACTATTACATAGTTACAGCTGTGTCTAGACCCAAAACAGACCAGATGATACATACTAATGGTTCTGGTAGTAAAGTATACCTCTAATGTTTCCTCAACAATATTACTGGAATACTCAAAGTGGGGTGTTTGTTCCTAATGCTACACATCTGTTCAGACATTCTGAGTAAAAGGACTAGACATTTTTTGCTAGTTTTCTTCCTGGCTGAAATGCAGATTAAACTTTTAAGCAAGAAAAATATCATATTTTTCAATTCAGTTAAGTTCTTGATTGTTTACTCATTCAGACGACTGTTTTCAGTATTTAGATACAAGACTGATCACTCACTGTGACACATTGTGTCTGGCTAAAGGTAGCTTACAATACAAAGCTGACAACTGACATTTGTACGAATTAAAACAAAAGACAAGATGTTATACTAAACAATATTTTTCTGACATCAAAGATTAACATCCTACCCACTCTGGTAAACATACCTGTGGTGTCATGGTAACACAAACAGAGGTAAAGGACAACATTTCAACATTTAAAAAGTCAGACTAGGCTGGATACTTTGCATAATTGTATTGCACTATTTATCAGGAATAACATGCCTGTTAGAATGGCAACATATGAAGACCTCATTGATGATGATGAACATTTGAAACAGTGGACCGATCCTCAAAAGTTCATATGGGCAATCTTTTAACATTCTGTAAAACCAACGATATTGGCTTCTTCCACTGTCAGTGTGTTAATGCATCCAAATCCTTTCCTTGAAAGTACTATATAGATTGCCAAAAGTTGAATGGTTTTGACTTTTCTCTAAAGTCCTGTAGTTGGTTCATTCCTGGTTGAGTTGACAGGAGGGAAAAAACCCAGTTGACTCCAATGTTGGCGAACATGGCCAGAAATCTTCAATAAAAACCATCAGACCAATCCGCTTGTTGCTTTTGAATCCCTCCACCAATCAGAATCCTTCCTAGTCCTGACTCCCAGCAATTCCCACCAATCCTGGGCTTTTCAGTCCATCCACAATTGGTTTGAGTGTAGTTTGCTGGCTCTTCAATCAGCCTGCCCATTTGATCTTTCACCTGCCATTGTGGGGGGGTGGGGGGGTTGCCCTCTTCTAGTCTACAGTGTATTAAAATCATGATAAATAAATAGTCTGTTTGCATAGTCTGGAGGTGGTCACAGAGAGGAATGTGTCCGTAAAGGGAGCCAGTCAAGTGGTATTGGATCACAGTGCAGAGCAGCAGTTACCTGGGAAGAAGAGACCAAAGACAACATAATTGTCAGTAAAATAGCTTTCCCTCCAAAAATGTGACATTTGAATAACAGTTATGAACAGGATTTTCTGAGGGTGAAATCCTAATTTAATAAACGTGACAGTTTATTATTATTATTATTATTATTATTATTACTATTACTATTACTATTACTATTAGTAGTAGTAGTAGTAGTAGTAGTAGTAGTAGTAGTAGTAGTATAAAACTGAATTACAAAACAGTTACATCAATAGTTACACACACACTTGGCTGAAGTTAAGACTGGCCCCACCTCACCTCTCTCGGAGGGGCAGTGTTGGGTTGTTGAGGAAGGACAGCTGGTGCTCCAGGCTGCATACACGGAAGGCCAGGTAACATGAAGACAGGATGAGGAGGATGATTCTGAAGTGATGGACAATACGTTTTGACATTAGGATGTACCAACTGGGTGTATACACTAGGTGGCAGTATAACTGGATTTCTGTGATCATATGTTTAAAAATACTAAATTAGGCCGTGTTCGGATATTATTTCACAGAAAAGATTCGGACAAAAAATGTTGATCATAATGCTGCCAATGAATGTATATTTATCCGGCAACATAATATAAAGATACTTATCATTATTATGGTCCTAATGATATGATTGTTGCTGCGAGGAAGCTGGTTGAGGGGCACAGCAATAGTTACAGTATGATGAAGAACTTGAGAAGCTGATATTCCATCGGGCCCAGCTCTGGTACAGGCTCTGTTAGAAGGATCTTCTCTGTCTCAAGGCTCCGGTCTACAACACACACACACACACACACACACACACACACACACACACACACACACACACACATTAATATAGACTATGTAGTAGATAGTGTATTGTTGCTTACAGATGCCATCAAATATATTGTGGTAAGTTGCAGGTGCCTACGGGGTAAAATGAGCCATTCAACCAGTTTTGAAAAGAAAGAAAAACAGAACATTCTGCTCCATTGCACTTCATTGTAAAGTGCAAGGATGCCAATATATATTTGACCACATCTGTCTGTACAAAGGTATTGAATGTATGCAAGTGGGTCAAAGTTTTTATTTGATCAATCTACACTCATGTTTTCCAACTCTTATGCAACCCCAGACAGTTACGTCATAGTAAACACATCTTAAACAAATATTAAATATGTAAAAAGTCCACTATGACAATATGCACCCATATGCATAAGGGGAAAGGCAGAATGTCCTATATCAGGGATCATCAACTACATTCAGCTGCAGGATGATTATTTCTTGAGCGGATGGTCAGGGGGCCGGAACATAATTACAAATAATTTGTAGACTGCAAAAGGCCCAAACAGATATAATATTTGACTAAAACATAATCATTTTAAACCTTGCTTAAACCTTTGTATAATAAATATCTCTATAATGCGTGGGAATACTTTGGAACAGATTTCCCAAATTCAAATCACTTGGAGCTGATTCACTGGTGTTTCTACAGTCGTTTATGTCTCTCCCCTGTCTTCTGCCTGCATACAGATGGAACCCTGTTTTATATGTCATAGTAAAGCCTGCATACAGATGGGAACCCTGTCTTATATGTCATAGTAAAGCCTGGATACAGATGGAACCCTGTCTTATATGTCATAGTGAAGCCTGGATACAGATGGAACCCTGTCTTATATGTCATAGTGAAGCCTGCATACAGATGGAACCCTGTCTTATATGTCATAGTAAAGCCTGCATACAGATGGAACCCTGTCTTATATGTCATAGTGAAGCCTGCATACAGATGGGTACCCTGTCTTATATGTCATAGTAAAGCCTGCATACAGATGGAACCCTGTCTTATATGTCATAGTGAAGCCTGCATACAGATGGAACCCTGTCTTATATGTCATAGTAAAGCCTGCATACAGATGGAACCCTGTCTTATATGTCATAGTAAAGCCTGGATACAGATGTAACCCTGTCTTATATGTCATAGTGAAGCCTGCATACAGATGTAACCCTGTCTTATATGTCATAGTAAAGCCTGCATACAGATGGAACCCTGTCTTATATGTCATAGTGAAGCCTGCATACAGATGGAACCCTGTCTTATATGTCATAGTGAAGCCTGCATACAGATGGAACCCTGTCTTATATGTCATAGTGAAGCCTGCATACAGATGGAACCCTGTCTTATATGTCATAGTGAAGCCTGCATACAGATGGAACCCTGTCTTATATGTCATAGTAAAGCCTGCATACAGATGGAACCCTGTCTTATATGTCATAGTGAAGCCTGCATACAGATGGAACCCTGTCTTATATGTCATAGTGAAGCCTGCATACAGATGGAACCCTGTCTTATATGTCATAGTGAAGCCTGCATACAGATGGAACCCTGTCTTATATGTCATAGTGAAGCCTGCATACAGATGGAACCCTGTCTTATATGTCATAGTAAAGCCTGGATACAGATGGAACCCTGTCTTATATGTCATAGTAAAGCCTGCATACAGATGGAACCCTGTCTTATATGTCATAGTAAAGCCTGGATACAGATGGAACCCTGTCTTATATGTCATAGTGAAGCCTGGATACAGATGGAACCCTGTCTTATATGTCATAGTGAAGCCTGGATACAGATGGAACCCTGTCTTATATGTCATAGTGAAGCCTGCATACAGATGGAACCCTGTCTTATATGTCATAGTGAAGCCTGCATACAGATGGAACCCTGTCTTATATGTCATAGTAAAGCCTGCATACAGATGGAACCCTGTCTTATATGTCATAGTGAAGCCTGCATACAGATGGAACCCTGTCTTATATGTCATAGTGAAGCCTGCATACAGATGGAACCCTGTCTTATATGTCATAGTAAAGCCTGCATACAGATGGAACCCTGTCTTATATGTCATAGTGAAGCCTGCATACAGATGGAACCCTGTCTTATATGTCATAGTGAAGCCTGCATACAGATGGAACCCTGTCTTATATGTCATAGTGAAGCCTGCATACAGATGGAACCCTGTCTTATATGTCATAGTGAAGCCTGCATACAGATGGAACCCTGTCTTATATGTCATAGTGAAGCCTGCATACAGATGGAACCCTGTCTTATATGTCATAGTGAAGCCTGCATACAGATGGAACCCTGTCTTATATGTCATAGTAAAGCCTGGATACAGATGGAACCCTGTCTTATATGTCATAGTAAAGCCTGCATACAGATGGAACCCTGTCTTATATGTCATAGTAAAGCCTGCATACAGATGGAACCCTGTTTTATATGTCATAGTGAAGCCTGCATACAGATGGAACCCTGTCTTATATGTCATAGTAAAGCCTGGATACAGATGGAACCCTGTCTTATATGTCATAGTAAAGCCTGGATACAGATGGAACCCTGTCTTATATGTCATAGTAAAGCCTGGATACAGATGGAACCCTGTCTTATATGTCATAGTAAAGCCTGCATACAGATGGAACCCTGTCTTATATGTCATAGTAAAGCCTGCATACAGATGGAACCCTGTCTTATATGTCATAGTAAAGCCTGCATACAGATGGAACCCTGTCTTATATGTCATAGTAAAGCCTGCATACAGATGGAACCCTGTCTTATATGTCATAGTAAAGCCTGCATACAGATGTCAGACAATAATAGTGTTATGTACTGTATACATCACTGGGCAGTTTCTTCTAGATCATATAATGTAGCAAGTAGTAGGGTACAGCAGTAGGGTAGAGTAGCACAGTAGTAGGGTACAGTGGTACAGTAGTAGTAGGGTACAGTGGTACAGTAGTAGGGTACAGTGGTACAGTAGTAGGGTACAGTAGTACAGTAGTAGGGTACAGTGGTACAGTAGTAGTAGGGTACAGTGGTACAGTAGTAGGTACAGTGGTACAGTAGTAGGGTACAGTAGTACAGTAGTAGGGTACAGTGGTACAGTAGTAGTAGGGTACAGTGGTACAGTAGTAGGGTACAGTGGTACAGTAGTAGGGTACAGTGGTACAGTAGTAGGGTACAGTGATACAGTAGTAGGGTACAGTGGTACAGTAGTAGGGTACAGTGGTACAGTAGTAGGGTACAGTAGTACAGTAGTAGGGTACAGTGGTACAGTAGTAGGGTACAGTGGTACAGTAGTACAGTAGTAGGGTACAGTGGTACAGTAGTAGTAGGGTACAGTGGTACAGTAGTAGGGTACAGTGGTACAGTAGCAGGGTACAGTGGTACAGTAGTAGGGTACAGTGGTACAGTAGCAGGGTACAGTGGTACAGTAGCAGGGTACAGTGGTACAGTAGCAGGGTACAGTAGCAGGGTACAGTAGCAGGGTACAGTAGTACAGTAGCAGGGTACAGTAGCAGGGTACAGTAGTACAGTAGCAGGGTACAGTAGTAGGGCACAGTAGCAGGGTACAGTAGTACAGTAGTAGGGTACAGTAGTACAGTAGCAGGGTACAGTAGTAGGGCACAGTAGCAGGGTACAGTAGTACAGTAGTAGGGTACAGTAGTACAGTAGCAGGGTACAGTAGTACAGTAGCAGGGTACAGTAGTACAGTAGTAGGGCACAGTAGTAGGGTACAGTAGTACAGTAGAAGGGTACAGTAGTACAGTAGTAGGATACAGTAGTACAGTAGCAGGGTGCAGTAGTACAGTAGTAGGGTATAGTAGTACAGTAGTAGGGTGCAGTAGTACAGTAGTAGGGTATAGTAGTACAGTAGTAGGGTACAGTAGTAGGGTGCAGTAGTACAGTAGTAGGGTACAGTAGTAAAAGTAGTAGGGTACAGTAGTAGGGTGCAGTAGCACAGTAGTAGGGTACAGTAGTAGGGTACAGTAGTAAAGTAGTAGGGTACAGTAGTAGGGTACAGTAGCACAGTAGTAGGGTACAGTAGTAGGGTACAGTAGTACAGTAGTAGGGTACAGTAGTAAAGTAGTAGGGTACAGTAGTAGGGTACAGTAGTAGGGTGCAGTAGTACAGTAGTAGGGCACAGTAGTAGGGTGCAGTAGTACAGTAGTAGGGTACAGTAGTACAGTAGTAGGGTACAGTAGTAGGGTACAGTAGTAGGGTACAGTAGTACAGTAGTAGGGTACAGTAGTACAGTAGTAGGGTACAGTAGTAGGGTACAGTAGTAGGGTACAGTAGTACAGTAGTAGGGTACAGTAGTAGGGTACAGTAGTAGGGTACAGTAGTACAGTAGTAGGGTACAGTAGTACAGTAGTAGGGTACAGTAGTACAGTAGTAGGGTACAGTAGTACAGTAGTAGGGTACAGTAGTAGGGTACAGTAGTACAGTAGTAGGGTACAGTAGTACAGTAGTAGGGTACAGTAGTACAGTAGTAGGGTACAGTAGTAGGGTACAGTAGTACAGTAGTAGGGTACAGTAGTACAGTAGTAGGGTACAGTAGTACAGTAGTAGGGTACAGTAGTAGGGTACAGTAGTAGGGTACAGTAGTACAGTAGTAGGGTACAGTAGTACAGTAGTAGGGTACAGTAGTACAGTAGTAGGGCACAGTAGTAGGGTACAGTAGTACAGTAGTAGGGTACAGTAGTACAGTAGTAGGGTACAGTAGTAGGGTACAGTAGTAGGGTATAGTAGTACAGTAGTAGGGTACAGTAGTAGGGTACAGTAGTACAGTAGTAGGGTACAGTAGTACAGTAGTAGGGTACAGTAGTAGGGTACAGTAGTACAGTAGTAGGGTACAGTAGTACAGTAGTAGGGTACAGTAGTACAGTAGTAGGGCACAGTAGTAGGGTACAGTAGTAGGGTGCAGTAGTACAGTAGTAGGGTACAGTAGTATAGTACAGTGGTAAAGTAGTAGGGTGCAGTAGTACAGTAGTAGGGCACAGTAGTAGGGTACAGTAGTAGGGTGCAGTAGTACAGTAGTAGGGTACAGTAGTAGGGTACAGTAGTAAAGTAGTAGGGTGCAGTAGTACAGTAGTAGGGTACAGTAGTAAAGTAGTAGGGTACAGTAGTAGGGTACAGTAGTACAGTAGTAGGGTGCAGTAGTACAGTAGTAGGGTACAGTAGTACAGTAGTAGGGTGCAGTAGTACAGTAGTAGGGTACAGTAGTACAGTAGTAGGGTACAGTAGTAAAGTAGTAGGGTGCAGTAGTACAGTAGTAGGGTACAGTAGTACAGTAGTAGGGTACAGTAGTACAGTAGTAGGGTACAGTAGTACAGTAGTAGGGTACAGTAGTAAAGTAGTAGGGTGCAGTAGTACAGTAGTAGGGTACAGTAGTACAGTAGTAGGGTACAGTAGTAAAGTAGTAGGGTGCAGTAGTACAGTAGTAGGGTACAGTAGTACAGTAGTAGGGTACAGTAGTAAAGTAGTAGGGTGCAGTAGTAGGGTACAGTAGTAGGGTACAGTAGTACAGTAGTAGGGTACAGTAGTAAAGTAGTAGGGTGCAGTAGTACAGTAGTAGGGTACAGTAGTAGGGTACAGTAGTACAGTAGTAGGGTACAGTAGTAAAGTAGTAGGGTGCAGTAGTACAGTAGTAGGGTACAGTAGTAGGGTACAGTAGTACAGTAGTAGTGTACAGTAGTAGGGTACAGTAGTAGGGTACAGTAGTACAGTAGTAGGGTACAGTAGTAAAGTAGTAGGGTGCAGTAGTACAGTAGTAGGGTACAGTAGTAGGGTACAGTAGTACAGTAGTAGGGTACAGTAGTAAAGTAGTAGGGTGCAGTAGTACAGTAGTAGGGTACAGTAGTAGGGTACAGTAGTACAGTAGTAGGGTACAGTAGTACAGTAGTAGGGTACAGTAGTAAAGTAGTAGGGTGCAGTAGTACAGTAGTAGGGTACAGTAGTACAGTAGTAGGGTGCAGTAGTACAGTAGTAGGGTACAGTAGTACAGTAGTAGGGTGCAGTAGTAAAGTAGTAGGGTGCAGTAGTACAGTAGTAGGGTACAGTAGTACAGTAGTAGGGTACAGTAGTAGGGTACAGTAGTAGGGTACAGTAGTACAGTACAGTAGTAGGGTACAGTAGTAGGGTACAGTAGTACAGTAGTAGGGTACAGTAGTACAGTACAGTAGTAGGGTACAGTAGTACAGTAGTAGGGTACAGTAGTACAGTAGTAGGGTACAGTAGTAGGGTACAGTAGTAGGGTACAGTAGTACAGTACAGTAGTAGGGTACAGTAGTAGGGTACAGTAGTACAGTAGTAGGGTACAGTAGTAGGGTACAGTAGTAGGGTACAGTAGTACAGTAGTAGGGTACAGTAGTACAGTAGTAGGGTGCAGTAGTACAGTAGTAGGGTACAGTAGTACAGTAGTAGGGTGCAGTAGTAAAGTAGTAGGGTGCAGTAGTACAGTAGTAGGGTACAGTAGTAGGGTACAGTAGTAGGGTACAGTGGTAGGGTACAGTAGTAAAGTAGTAGGGTACAGTAGTAGGGTACAGTAGTAGGGTACAGTAGTACAGTAGTAGGGTACAGTAGTAGGGTACAGTAGTAGGGTACAGTAGTACAGTAGTAGGGTACAGTAGTAGGGTACAGTAGTAGGGTACAGTAGTACAGTAGTAGGGTACAGTAGTAGGGTACAGTAGTAGGGTACAGTAGTACAGTAGTAGGGTGCAGTAGTACAGTAGTAGGGTACAGTAGTAGGGTACAGTAGTACAGTAGTAGGGTGCAGTAGTACAGTAGTAGGGTACAGTAGTAAAGTAGTAGGGTGCAGTAGTACAGTAGTAGGGTACAGTAGTAGGGTGCAGTAGTACAGTAGTAGGGTACAGTAGTATAGTAGTAGGGTGCAGTAGTACAGTAGTAGGGTACAGTAGTACAGTAGTAGGGTGCAGTAGTACAGTAGTAGGGTACAGTAGTATAGTAGTAGGGTGCAGTAGTACAGTAGTAGGGTACAGTAGTACAGTAGTAGGGTACAGTAGTAGGGTACAGTAGTACAGTAGTAGGGTACAGTAGTAGGGTACAGTAGTACAGTAGTAGGGTACAGTAGTACAGTAGTAGGGTACAGTAGTAGGGTACAGTAGTACAGTAGTAGGGTACAGTAGTAGGGTACAGTAGTAGGGTACAGTAGTACAGTAGTAGGGTACAGTAGTAGGGTACAGTAGTAGGGTACAGTAGTACAGTAGTAGGGTACAGTAGTAGGGTACAGTAGTACAGTAGTAGGGTACAGTAGTAGGGTACAGTAGTACAGTAGTAGGGTACAGTAGTAGGGTACAGTAATGGGACACAGCAGTGGGACACAGCAAGTCCCTACATGCTAAAATTTCAATTTGGTGCTTAATCCTGTATTGCAAACACAACTCTCCCTTCCCAGTTCCCCTCCTAAACATAATCAAGTATTTGAAAATTCTGCAAACGTGATGGCCCAGCCCCAGCCCGCTAACATCAATGGATAACTCTGGCCAGGAGTCGATAAAGCTGAACACCTCCAATCACTTAATGCACCAGAACAAAACGGCGCGCTCACCTCATGTGGCATAGCCTCAATAGACATGGCTGATGTTGCACTATGATATTATGCTATTCATGAGAAATGCTGTGTTCACCATTGTATCTGTCAGTTTGTCATCCTTTGTGAAATTAAATACACAAAAAAACAGGTTGTCCCTAGCCTGGTCCCAGATCTGCTTGTGTCGTCTTGCCAAACCCGTACGGTCCTTCTCATGCGAAACAAGAGTTGGCTGTAATACAGCATAAACCGATGGGGGTCCAGGCTAGGTTCTCACCTTCCAGAGGCTGGTCTGTCTGGAAGGAGGAGTCCACTGCAGTCAGGCTACCCGTGGAGCTACCCAGGAGGTCTGGGAGGGACGAGGACACGGACACCACCGAGGGTTTTCTCCTCCACTTCAGCACCGGAGGATACTCATCCGCCACCGGGAACTCATCCGCCACCGGGTACTCATCCTGGAGGGAGAGAGAGGAGGAATTATTGATCTGAAAGAACTAAATCTTCAGGAAAGAAAGTGTTCCACTCTCTCGATGCTGCACAGTTGATCTATATATCTACATCCATCCATGATCAATCTATGACATATGAATTAGACAATAATACATATTACACCCCATTACATACAGATGTTATGAAAGTCAACCATCATACAAGATGGCTGTATCGTGTGTGCCCACTCAGGAGAATACTCATTGAGACAGTAAGAGTCAGATGACAATGGACCAGATATTGATTACTTCCATTTCTTTTCCAGGAAGTCATTGATAAGGTCATTGTTGAAGGTCACAGAGCGGCATGGCCATGGCAGACTTGGGTCATCCCAGTGTTACACATATCTAGAGACAAGGTCACATATGGATACTGATTCATAACCAATACAGTACATACACTTTAATTATTTATTATGATTAGGATTATTCATTATTAGACTATAATAGGGTAGTAGTAGACACACAGACACACACAGACACACAGACACACACACACAGACACACAGACACACACAGACACTGTTTTGGTTTTGTTATTTTCATTGTAACAGCTGCATTCGAATGACTGCAATTACAGATTTAGGTTGTCGATAGTCCAGCTTTATAGCTTGTAAATCAGCTTTACATTCAGACCGGCCATTTCTTTGTTAACCACAACAGACTTCTTATCTCATCCACAGGCTAATAGATGTTATTTCAGTAGAGAATCAATTTGACACAAAGCACAGCACTGCTAATGGTTCTGTGTTTAGTGGAGAAAGAAGCAACACAAGGAAAAACAACATGTCTTATTAGGTTATGACCCAGACGTTACCCCAACATGTCTTATAGGTTATGACCCAGACGTTACCCCAAACATGTCTTATAGGTTATGACCCAGACGTTACCCCAACATGTCTTATAGGTTATGACCCAGACGTTACCCCAACATGTCTTATAGGTTATGACCCAAGACGTTACCCCAAACATGTCTTATAGGTTATGACCCAGACGTTACCCAAACATGTCTTATAGGTTATGACCCAGACGTTACCCCAAACATGTCTTATAGGTTATGACCCAGACGTTACCCCAAACATGTCTTATAGGTTATGACCCAGACGTTACCCCAACATGTCTTATAGGTTATGACCCAGACGTTACCCCAACATGTCTTATAGGTTATGACCCAGACGTTACCCCAAACATGTCTTATAGGTTATGACCCAGACGTTACCCCAACATGTCTTATAGGTTATGACCCAGACGTTACCCAAAACATGTCTTATAGGTTATGACCCAGACGTTACCCCAACATGTCTTATAGGTTATGACCCAGACGTTACCCCAAACATGTCTTATAGGTTATGACCCAGACGTTACCCCAAACATGTCTTATAGGTTATGACCCAGACGTTACCCCAAACATGTCTTATAGGTTATGACCCAGACGTTACCCCAAACATGTCTTATAGGTTATGACCCAGACGTTACCCCAACATGTCTTATAGGTTATGACCCAGACGTTACCCCAAACATGTCTTATAGGTTATGACCCAGACGTTACCCCAACATGTCTTATAGGTTATGACCCAGACGTTACCCCAAAACATGTCTTATAGGTTATGACCCAGACGTTACCCCAACATGTCTTATAGGTTATG